>NC_091166.1:15945578-16056863 GCF_040958095.1 Procambarus clarkii
AGATTTATAGCATTCAACAGGACGACGGGTAAGTGTAGTGCCAAATACCCTTATAGCACGAGAGCCAGACCAGTGATTGCTGCGATTATTTTATCAGACAATCTGAAATCACGTTAATCTCCAGTGACACTATATATGATAAATGTTGACACAACCAGTGGAGACAGTGGACATGTTGGCATAGTTTAACAGTGCAGGCTATACAGTTCAGAGACTACGGAGGAAGGTGGAGGTCCCGCGGGGCAACGTACTCTTATGAGAATACAGCACATTTGGCGGTAGTGGAGCAGCCTGAGGATACAGCTCTTACTACTATGATAGGAACGAGAGTACTTGAAGACTTCATTGGAGAGGAGCCTTAGTGAGTGAGTGCGACGTCAAGGTTATTATTAGTGAGAGACAGGAGACTAAGAACATGGCCGATGTCAGAAATCAGCTGTTGGAGGAATGAAGTCATCAGGGCAGCCGCGGCAACAGCGAGGCAGCTTGACCTAAGTAAAGCTCACCGCTTCTGCTGAGGATTACTCAATTTATTTGGTACTGGACATAGAGGTGTCTGCCTCGACTTAAATAACAATGTGAGTTAGTGAACATGACTGCCACAGGTAATCACTATCTTAACACCTCACGTTTTACCTAACAAACGTGAGGTAAAATAAAAATTTTACCTGAAAATTTATATTTTCTTATTACTGTTTAGTGCAGAATAATTTATTCATTAATTGTTATTAGCACAATTTTCTTCACATTGTATCAAACCTGTGTTGACACGACCACAACTTTTCACATCCAAAGATTTACAATCACATGAAGCTTATTAGCGGCTCCCAAGCTCTTGCTCTATTGGTTGAAACTTGTTACCTCCACTTAACAGATGGTTTACTCCCATGCTTATATTGTCCGACATTTCCGACACCCCAAATACTAGCCCCTAGTACGATGAGATAAATTTATTGTGCTAGGAAATTAAATTGACTAACATTACTAACAAGAAACATAGTGCCGCCAAATTCTTCCTATTAGTCATGGCTGCGATTGCATCGGTCACCCAGTTCCTATGAGAACAAACTCTTTTTATATATCGAATTAAACCCAGTCTAATCTTTGTTTAATTTACTAGGTAATTTAGACTGGAAATTGATTTAATTCATTAAAAGAAATTATACCTCCTTTTTCTAGGTAGAATTTTCCACAGCCGCCATCAGCTGATTCTGGCAGGATAAAGTCACGAACTGAATATTACCTATGCATATGTGTTGTTCATATAACGACACTTTGGTTCAATAATATAAACAGCGGAAAACTGTCTATTTATACCTGAAGTGCATTATTACGACGTAAAATAACGTCGGCAATGTCTTATTAGATAGTAAGACAGAGTAAAATATCGTGACTTGTATGTCGAGATTATTCACAGATAGGAAGCTAGGGAATGAGCGCGTCACCTCTGCTGGTGTTCCGAGAAACTCGCCATTGAGCATCGCAAAATATAGGGATCATCCGTGCATTAACGAGTCCCAGACGTTGCTGCCAGCTTCACCTAGCATCCAGGACACCACGTCCGGTTGGATGAGCAATCTTATCATTCTTTATGGCCATAATTACAGTGATAGATTATCCAATCGTTAGGACGTAGGATTATTAAATAAACCTAGTAAGTATAATTCCGTGAAGCGGTTAATTCCTTTAATGGATATTAGTTTATGTAACTGTAGTTCAATAGAAATTACATTTTATGCCTTTCACAGCGTGGAATAAAGGTGACGAGAGCGGATCATCTTGACTGGAGAACTATATGTCCAAGACACCTTTACATTGAGACAGGATTGTACTGTTATAGGAAGACTGTTAGATGCACTTCTCATTATCTACTTGACAGCTGTGTTGATCATTACTTTGTTATGATATTGTAGTTAGTTTACTAACACCATAACCTTTTTTTCCTGATAAATTGTATTATTGAAATTATGCAATATAATGTTTATTAGGTAAATCTAGCAGTTTTAGATCTACCCCCAAAAAGTGTGGAAGTGTAATAATCTGACTAATTATATTCAATTGATACAGTCCCCTTATGTCAAATATTTATCTAGATTTATTAATTAATTTATGATTATAGTAAACTATATGTTTGAAGATTTTCCCCACATATAGGTCAATATTCAATCAATATCGGCCACATTTTGCCAAATTTATATATTTTCTTTCCAATATATTAATCTCAAGTTTGCCCCGAACATCCATTAATTGTCAAACTATCTCCTCGGCAAAGTGCCACAAGAATAACAGGTAATTAGGATAAATTATAAGAAATGACCAAGACAAATTGACCAAAATGATCGAGCTACATCCACTTATAATAGCCAGTAGCATTAGTGTTAACTTTGTCAGTAGATTAATTAAAGAGATGTTTGGGGGTCTCCTGCTGAACCCACAATTTAGAGATAATATGAACATTACTGGAACACTAACCTTCGGGGTCATCAGTGTTAATCTCAGCACTGTGGTCCATCAGCAGACTTATCATGTGAAGAGGACTGGCGCTCCATCTGGCTGCAGTGCTAAGGAATGACAATTCCCCTATGTTCCGCAAGTCTTAACCGAGGATGAAAAAGAAAAAAGTCATAATTTTAAAAACTTTTAAATAAATTTAATATAAAAATTTTCTTATTACAAATATTGTAATAAAATTGTGAAATAAGGATAATCTCTTAAGTATTATAATTACTGCTTTTAGAGATCAGACATCTTAAGAATGTACATTCATGAGCGATGTATACCGTCATGTATTCTGTTGAACTAATAGAATTTGCCAATCATTCAAGCCTTAACACACACACACACACACACGTACACGTGTGTGTGCTACTGTCAATCAGTAGTGCATACACACGCACACGTGTGTATGCACTACTCCTCAGAGTAGTTAATAAATGGAATGCACTAGGAAGTGATGTGGTGGAGGCTGACTCCATACACAGTTTCAAATGTAGATATGATAGACCCCAGTAGGCTCAGGAATCTGTACACCAGTTGATTGACAGTTGAGAGGCGGGACCAAAGAGCCAAAGCTCAACCCCCGTAAGCACTATTAGGTGAGTACACGTCGATGTTTGCGGATGACGCAAAATTGATGAGAAGAGTTGTGACAGATGAGGATTGCAGGATCCTCCAAGAGGACCTGAACAGGTTGCAGAGATGGTCAGAGAAATGGCTACTGGAATTCAACACGAGCAAATGTAAAGTTATGGAAATGGGACTAGGAGATAGGAGACCAAAGGGACAGTACACAATGAAGGGGAACAGTCTACCTGTGACGACGCGCGAAAGAGACCTGGGTGTAGACGTAAAACCTAATCTATCTCCTGAAGCACATGACTGAAAGACATGACGTCATGCACATGACGTGAAAGACTGCTAATATAGTCCCGATATACAAGAAAGGGGATAGACAGGAAGCACTGAACTACAGGCCAGTGTCCCTAACTTGCATACTATGCAAGGTGATAGAAAAGATTGTGCGAAAAAAACTTGTGGAACATTTGGAGCTAAAGAACTTTGTAATACATAATCAACATGGGTTCAGGGATGATATGTCCTGCCTCACAGGATAAATTGAATTCTATGACCAGGCAATAAAAATCAGTAAAGAAAGAGAGTGGTAGGCAGACTGCATTTTCTTGGATTGCCAGGAAGCCTTTGACACAGTATCACACAAGAGGCTAGTGAAAAAGCTGAAGATGCAGGCAGAAGTGAAAGGGAAGGTATTCCATTGGATAAGGGAGTACCTAAGCAACAGAAGACAGCGAGGCACTCTGAGGGGTGAGGCCTCAGATTGGCGAGACGTCACCAGTGGAGACCAGCAGGGTTCAATCCTTGGACCTATACTGTTCCTGATATATGTAAATAATCTCCCAGAGGGTATAGAATCGTTCCTCTCATTGTTTGCTGATGATGCAAAAATTATGAGGAAGATTAAAACAGAGGATGATATTAGGAGGCTACAAGATGACCTAGACAGACTGAATGAATGGTCCAACAAATGGCTACTAAAGTTCAACCCTAGTAAATGCAAGGTCATGAAACTAGGCAGTGGAAACAGGAGGCCAGACATAGGATACCGAATGGGAAATGATGTACTTCATGAAACGGACAGAGAGGAAGATCTAGGAGTTGATATCACACAAAACCTGTCTCCTGAAGTTCACATCAGAAGAATTATATCTGTTGCATATGCGAGGCTGGGTAACATCGGAACAGCCTTCAGGAACCTGTGGAAGGAATCATTCAGAACCTTGTACACCTCATATGAAAGACCAATCCTGGAGTATGCGGCCCCAGCATGGAGCCCGTACCTGTCAAGCAAAAGACGAAGCTGGAAAAAGTTCAGAGGTATGCCACTAGGCTGGTCCAAGAACTAAGAGGCATGAGTTACGAGGAAAGGCTGCGTGAAATGCACCTCACGACACTGGAAAACAGAAGAGTATAAGGCGACATGATCACTACCTACAAAATTTTCAGAGGAATTGACTAGGTAGATAAGGATAAACATTTTAACACGGGTGGTACGCGAACAATGGGACACAGGTGGATACTGAGTTCTCAAATGAGACACTTCTTTTTCAGTGTCAGAGTAGTAAACAAGTGGAATGCATTAGGCAGTGATGTGGTGGAGGCTTACTCCTTACACAGTTTCAAATGTAGATATGATAGAACCCAGTAGATTCAGGAATCTGTACATCAGTTCATTGACAGGTTGAGAAACGGGACCAAAGAGCCATAGCTCAACCCCTGCAAGCACATCTAGATGAGTACAACTAGGTGAGTACACACGTGCTACTTCAACCAAGTGAAGGTTTCACTTGTGACTACATAACAGGTACCATAGCAATTGGAGGACAAAAACTTATAGTCGTAGTCATATAACCCCCACCGAATGACAGACGACCCAGACAGGAATATGATAGAAACAACATGGCCACCATTAATATAATATAGAGGGCAGCTTCTGTGGCTAGCAGGAATGGATCTGAACTACTAATCATGGGAGACTTCAACCACGGGAAGATAGATTGGGAGATCAGAGACCCACCAGGCAGACTAGACACAGGGAGAGCTAAGCTGATGGAAGTGGCAACAAGAAACATTCTAAGTCAACACATAAAGGGACGACAAGAATGAGAGGAAAGGATGAACCAGCTATGCTTGATATGATATTTACCCTAAATGAGTAGGATATAAGGGAAGTTAAGTTGGAAGCACCCTTGGGAATGAGAGATCACAGTGTATTGATCTTTGAGTACCTGGTAGAGTTAGGAATTATCCCCCCCCCCCCAAAAAAAGAACTAGGAATCAAAATGCTGGCATACCGAAAGGGGAATTATGAGGATATGAGAAGTTTCTTTATGGATATACCATGGGACACAGAACTCAGAGCGAAGTTCGTACAAGACATGATGGACGATGTCACGCGAGTGTCAGGAGGCAGTAAACAGGTCTAGCCCAGCCGAAAAGGAAAAATCCGAGAAGCAAAAGAAGAAATGGTGGTTTAATAGGGCTTGTATGGAAGCAAAGGAGCTGAACAAAAAGACGTAGAATTAACGTCCGAAATAACAGAACACCATAATCAGAGCGAGATACTAGAGAACCAGGAATGAGTATGTTATTGCGAGAAGAGAAGCGGAGAAAAAGTATGAAAATGATATAGCATATATAGCCAAGACCGAACCAAAGCTACTCCACAGTCACATCAGGAGGAAAACAACAGTGAAAGAACAAATGGTGAAACTTAGAACGGGTGAGAACAGGTATACAGAGAATGACAAAGAGATGTGTGAAGAACTCAACAAGAGGTTCCAGGAAGTCTTCTCAACAGAACGAGGTGAGGTCACTGCGTTAGGAGAGGTGGCAGTAAACCAGACGGATTTGGAAGGGTTCGAAATTACAAGAAGTGAGGTCAAGACACACATGTTGGATCTGGACGTGAGTAAGGCTATTGGTCCAGAAGGATTGGTTCACCATGGGTACTGAAAGAGTGTGCTGAAAGAGTTTAGTGGGTCACTGGAGATGGAAGACCTACCTGAAATATGGAAGGCGGCGAATGTAGTCCCAATATACAAAAAGGGCGACAGGCAAAAGGTACTGAACTACAGGCCAGTGTCCTCAACTTGTATACCATGCAAGGTGATGGAGAATATCATGTGAAAAAAACCTAGTAACACATCTTGAGAGAAGGAACTTCGTGACAAACCACTGACATGGGTTCAGGAAGGGTAAATCTTGCCTCACTGGCTTAATAGAATTTTATGATCAGGTGACAAAGATTAAGCAAAAAAGAGAAGGATTGGTGGACTGCATTTTCTTGGACTGTCGTGAAGCCTTTGACACAGTACCCCATAAGAGGCTGGTACATAAGCTGGAGAAACAGGCAGAAGATTACACTGAGGGGTTAGACCTCAGATTAGCATGGAGTCACCAGTGGAGTCCCACAGAGCTTTGTACTCGGACCTATTCTGTTTCTGATATACGAAAATGATCTCCCGGAGGGCATAGACTCATTTCTCTCAATGTTTGCTGACGATTCCAAAATTGTGAGAAGGATTATGACAGAGGAGGACTGCTTGATGATTCAAGAAGACCTGGATAAAGTGATAGAATGGTCAAACAAATGGTTGTTAGAGTCTAACCCAATCAAATGTAATGTAATGAAGATAGGTGTAGGGACCAGGAGGCCATATACAAGGTATCATTAGGGAGATGAAATTCTTCAAGAGTCAGAAGGAGAGAAAGACTTGGAGGTTGATATCACACCAGACCTGTCCCCTGATGCCCATATCAAGAGAATAACATCAGCGGCATATGCCAGGCTGGGAAACATAAGAAACTTGTGTAAGGAATCATTCAGAACTTTGTATTCCACATATGTCAGACCAATCCTGGAGTATGCATTTCCAGCATGGAGTCCATATCTAGTCAAGCATAAGACTAAACTGAAAAACGTTCAAAAGTGTGTCACCAGACTAGTATCCGAACCGAGTGGTATGAACTATGAGGAAAGACTACGGGAAATAAATCTCACGTCGCTGGAAGACAGAAGAGTTAGGGGGGAACATGATCCCCAAATACATGATTCTTATAGGAATTGATAGGGTAGATAAAGACAGGCTATTTATCACAAGGGGCACACACACTAAGGGACATAGGTGGAAATTGAGTGCCACAGAGATATTAGAAAGAACTTTTTTAGTGTCAGAGTAATTGACAAATGGAATGCATTAGGAAGTGATATGGTGGAGGCTGACTACATACACAGGTTCAGGTGTAGATATGAGAGATCCCAACAGGCTCATGAACCTGTACATCAGGTGATTGACAGATGAGAGGCTGGATATTATTGGTTGTTGGTTGCAGTTGTAGCTTTCTTGGTAGTAGGGAGGAACGGAGTACCAAACAGCTGTTGGCCTTTTCTTTTTTATTATCTACTAGCTGTACCCGGCCACACATTGCTGCAGCTCAGCAATACATGTACGTTACTGAGCAACAGCTACCCTTCCCCTGACTTTCAGTCCTCCCCACCATTTCCCACTCCCCCGTCCCCTCGTCCTTCCAACCATTCCCCACTCCCCCGTCCCCTCGTTCTCCCCACCATTTCCTCCCTCCCCCATCCCTATGTCCTCCCCACCTTCCCCTTTCCTCTTAACCATTCCCATCTCCACTGTCCCCTCGTCCTCTCTCTCCTATCCCCTCGTCCTCCCTACCATTCCCCCCTCCCCTGTCCCCTCGTTCTCCCCAACTTCCCTGTCCCCTTGTTCTCCCCCACCAGTCTCCATTCCCCTGTCCCATCGTCCCGAACTCCCCCGTCCCCTCATCCTTCCCACCATTACCCAATCCTATGTCTCCTCGACGTCCCCACCTCCCCACCATCCCCCACTGCCGTCCCCTCATCCTACCCACTCCCTCGTTCGATACATTCCCAAATGATCTGATGTTTCCATCAGAAAATTGGGAACATCAAATCATCTCATGTTCCCATAACTGATATATAAGAAAAACCATTAAAAACGAAATGAAAAACAGTGAAAAAATAAATAAACTATACTCACGAAATGAACGGTATGGTAAACAACAAAGCTCAATTCCAACGCAATGTCGCACAAAATAATTAAATGAAAATGAAAATACATCGAAAGCTATGATAATTCAATTTATCAATGAAATCGGAAACATTGAAATGGAGTCGAAACATATTTAGTATAGCGTAAGTTGTTCTTACGTGCAATGTGTGCTTTTTTTTTTAAATCCTGTTTTTACCTGTCACAGGAGTGGCATCTATACTTATACTCACAAAATGAATGGTATGATAAACAACACAGCTCTGTTCCAATGCAAAGTCACAAAAAATAATTAAACCAAAATGAAAATAAATTGACATGCATGAAAATTAAATTTGTCAATGCAAACAAAAACACTGAAATAGAATCGAACCATACTTAGTAAAGAGTGTGTGGCTCTTATGTGCAACAGATGGCACTGTTTCTTAAAAAAAAATGTTTTTACCTGTCACAGGTGTCGCATCTATACATATACTTACGAAATGAATGGTATGGTAAACAACACAGCTCAATTCCATAAAAATGTCACTCAAAATAATTCCATAAAATTTTAAATAAATCGAAATCTATGAACATTAATAACATATTTTGTATAGCGTGTGTGTTGCTATTACGTGCAACAGATAGCGCTGTTTTTGAAAAAAAAATGTTTTTACCTCCCAGCAAACAATTTTAGGTTGCCACAACATATCTGGAAAGTATTTTTGAAAGGATTGGAAACGTTTGTTTTATCGTATCAGATACGATATTGTGTGTGGACTTAAATAGGTTTCCAAAACTTATAACCAAGACATATGTATCTAACACTAATTTGAGATGTTGTGGCAACTTTACGCTCCTAACATGAGTCATTCATAATCCATTCATACACCAATATGAATCTCTTGTGAAAGGTTTGAGCCTAATCTGAACCCTTTTCACATCTTTGTGTTTAAAGTTTATTCTTGAAATTAAATTATATTATTTTATATTATATTATATTATTTTTATTATATTTTATTTTATAATGTATTATTATTTTTCTTATATTTTTTTATATTATATTATTGTTTTCAATTAAAATAGTAAAAACCAATTTAAGGGTAAAAAAATCAAATAATTTATATTTCTTTTATTATTTACTAACAAATCAGCAAAAATACAAAAACATATGACCTATATAATTATATATATAATATATATATATAAATAATTTATATAATATATATTATATATATATATATATATATATATATATATATATATATATATATATATATATATTAGCGTAATATATAAGGGTGTAGTGTAATAGTATATATATTATATATAATATATATATATATATATATATATATATATATATATATATATATATATATATATATATATATATATATATATATATATATATATATATATATATATATATATTTATATATAAATAATATATTTATATATAAATGATATATTTATATATAAATAATAAATTTATATATAAATAATATATTTATATATAAATAATATATTTATATAACAATAATATATTTATATAACAATAATATATTTATATAACAATAATATATTTATATATAAATAATATATTTATATATAAATAATATATTTATAAATAATATATATATAAATAATATATATATATAAATAATATATATATATAAATAATATTTATATGATAACCATCTTTGTAACCTATATGTAACTCCCTCTTTGTAACAAAGTTCAAATAAAGCAAATATATATGTGTACATACAAAAGAATGGGGGTGGTAGAAGATAATATTAGTGTTTAGTGAGTGACCACAAGGTCTCCTCTGAATACTTTTTATTTTCTTCTCCGAGGCTATGGGTCCCCACATTGGCACCAGAGGTCTTCCTCACTAACTTTTTATATAATATATATATAAATAATATATATATAAAGTTAAAACTAGCTAGTTATACGTAGATATATGATAACTAACCAACCCTACCAAACCTAACCGATCTAACCTATATATATATATATATATATATATATATATATATATATATATATATATATATATATATATATATATATATATATATATATATATATGTCGTACCTAGTAGCCAGAACTCACTTTTTGGCCTACTATTCAAGGCCCGATTTGCCTAATAAGCCAAGTTTTCCTGAATTAATAAATTTTTTCTATTTTTTTTCTTATGAAATGATAAAGCTACCCATTTCATTATGTATGAGGTCAATTTTTTTTTATTGGAGTTAAAATTAACGTAGATATATGACCGAACCTAACCAACCCTACCTAACCTAACCTAACCTATCTTTATAGGTTAGGTTTGGTTAGGTAGCCGAAAAAGTTAGGTTAGGTTAGGTTAGGTAGGTTAGGTAGTCGAAAAACAATTAATTCATGAAAACTTGGCTTATTAGGCAAATCGGGCCTTGAATAGTAGGCCAAAAAGTGAGTTCTGGCTACTAGGTACGACATATATATATATATATATATATATATATATATATATATATATATATATATATATATATATATATATATATATATATATATATATATATATATATATATATATTATAATATATATACACACATATATATATATAGGTTATATATATATATATATATATATATATATATATATATATATATATATATATATATATATATATATATATATATGTCGTACCTAGTAGCCAGAACTCACTTCTCAGCCTACTATTCAAGGCCCGATTTGCCTAATAAGCCAAGTTTTCCTGAATTAATATATTTACTATAATTTTTTTCTTATGAAATGATAAAGCAACCCTTTTCTCTATGTATGAGGTCAATTTTTTTTTATTGGAGTTAAAATTAACGTAGATATATGACCGAACCTAACCAACCCTACCTAACCTAACCTAACCTATATTTATAGGTAAGGTTAGGTTAGGTAGCCAAAAAAAGCTAGGTTAGGTTAGGTTAGGTAGGTTAGGTAGACGAAAAAACATTAATTCATGAAAACTTGGCTTATTAGGCAAATCGGGCCTTGAATAGTAGGCTGAGAAGTGCGTTCTGGCTATTAGGTACGACATATATATATATATATATATATATGTCGTACCTAGTAGCCAGAACGCACTTCTCTGCCTACTATGCAAGGCCCGATTTGCCTAATAAGCCAAGTTTTCATGAATTATTCATTTTTCGACAACCTAACCTACCTAACCTAACCTAACCTAACTTTTTCGGCTACCTAACCTAACCTAACCTCTAAAGATAGGTTAGGTTAGGTTAGGTAGGGTTGGTTAGGTTCGGTCATATATCTACGTTAATTTTAACTCCAATAAAAAAAAATTGACGTCATACATAATGAAATGGGTAGCTTTACTATTTCATAAGAAAAAAATTTGAGAAAATATATTAATTCAGGAAAACTTGGCTTATTAGGCAAATCTGGCCATGCATAGTAGGCTGAAAAGTGCGTTCTGGCTACTAGGTACGACATATATATATATATATATATATATATATGTCGTACCTAGTAGCCAGAATCCACTTTTCAGCCTACAATGCAAGGCCCGATTTGCCTAATAAGCCAAGTTTTCATGAATTAATATATTTTCTCTAAATTTTTTCTTATGAAATGATAAAGCAACCCATTTCATTATGTAAGAGGTCAATTTTTTTTTATTGGAGTTAAAATTAACGTAGATATATGACCGAACCTAACCAACCCTACCTAACCTAACCTAACCTATCTTTATAAGTTAGGTTAGGTTAGGTAGCCGAAAAAGTTAGGTTAGGTTAGGTTAGGTAGGTTAGGTAGTCGAAAAGCAATTAATTCATGAAAACTTGGCTTATTAGGCAATTCGGGCCTTGCATAGTAAGCTCAGAAGTGAGTTCTGGCTACTAGGTACGACATATATATATATATATATATATATATATATATATGTCGTACCTAATAGCCAGAACGCACTTCTCAGCCTACTATTCAAGGCCCGATTTGCCTAATAAGCCAAGTTTTCATGAATTAATGTTTTTTCGTCTACCTAACCTACCTAACCTAACCTAACCTAGGTTTTTTTTGGCTACCTAACCTAACCTTACCTATAAATATAGGTTAGGTTAGGTTAGGTAGGGTTGGTTAGGTTCGGTCATATATCTATGTTAATTTTAACTCCAATAAAATAAAATTGACCTCATACATAGAGAAAAGGGTTGCTTTATCATTTCATAAGAAAAAAATTATAGTAAATATATTAATTCAGGAAAACTTGGCTTACTAGGCAAATCGGGCCTTGAATAGTAGGCTGAAAAGTGAGTTCTGGCTACTAGGTACGACATATATATATATATATATATATATATATATATATATATATATATATATATATATATATATATATATATATATATATATATTGTTACGGTGCCCTCTCCTATTTCTTTCGTTTGCCGGCTTTAAGAGTCATATCAGCTCTCCCTACTGATTCTCTGAGGTTCAGGGAGTCTAATGATATATGTGGCGACCAGACCGGCTGCCAGTTAAGGCATGGAAGTTATATTATAAGTTGTAAATAAAGGAAAATTGGCGCCCTGTTATAAAATGAAACAGTATCCCCTACGGCAGATGTGACCTTTTGGAAGGGACATTAGTCGATCGCGGATTGGTCGACGTAGGTCGCGGGCGACAAATCAGGGCCCGCCATGACGTCACCGAGTGCCCCGGGCGGCGCCAACGTCAGAGTTGTACTGACCGTGGAAGCGACAGGACGCGCCTCGGTCTGCTCTCAGGGATTGGAGGCTCTGCAAGCCTTGTTCAGTGGATTGAGCTGGCCTGCACAGCCTACCACCGTTATTGGAGACCCTGCGCTTCTGGGAAGCAAAAGAGGAACCAAGTTCAGTGAGCAGAGAAGTGCCCAAACTTGGAAAATAGTCGGCGACGACGCTGGGCGGCGCCGCTGGCTGGACGTTGAGGTCTGGAAGGTGGGCGAGCAAGCTAGCTGTGACTGGGGTCACATCCACTGAGAATCTTTGAAGGACGACACCGTGCCTAGGACAAGGAGCGACGCCCTGTGGGAGAGGCGAGTGTGGGGAAAAAATAGTGATTAGCTCAGCGCCCATCGATGAACCAGGATTGGGGCAGCTGAATCTCAGGGATTGGAACGGCGACGACGCGAAGGCTTCACGACACCTGAGGACCTGTGGAACGCCCTGGATCGTCGAGGATCGACCCAAGGAAGCGTGGGAACCTCACACCATCGAGGGACAGGCGTCGTGAGCCAGGAGTGTAAGGTAGATCATTTTTCCCTCCCATTACCCCTTGTATGAGTAGGCTAGTTAGGCCACAATATTTACTCGTGTATGTGGCAGCAAGACTTTATTACTTTAATAGTAGAGTAGGCTGCAAGGCAGCTGTGTCCAGGACTGTCAGAGAGGACAGTGTGTATGGATGGCAGGACAGGGAAGAAGAGGTGCCGACGTGGTGAAGAGGCCCTCCTGTGAGAGTGTGAGACTCCGGTCTTCCTGCCCATTTGAAGGAGTGTTGGAGGTCGTGGAAGAAGAGGCTGACGATCTCCAGACTTATTATCCATATTCCCATATTCATGTATTACTTGTGATTGTGTGTGTGTGTTCATGTAATTTGCGTCAGTAAATCCACACATTTTATTACTGTGTTTGAGTGTGCCTCCATTTGTGATATTTCTCTATGAGCATACATTTTCTGGCTACAAACGATATATGATACACCCACTGAACTGCATTGCTGGGATGCAGATACAATAACCCAGCTGGCGACCTTGCTAAGAGGAAGATAGAGAAGACAGGCGGGAAAGGAGTTCCTGCAACCTTTTTTTTGTCTGGCAGGCAAGACTCAGGGAGGTTATGGTTATAGGTAAGCCTGAGTCTTCTTTCACTCCCCCACGGGTCTAGGCCGGAACTGTTAACAGCAGTTTCCCCGTGTCTGACTGAAGGGCTTCCAGGGTGAATCAGTGGCACCCCTTTGTGGTGGAAGCAAAGACCTGCGGAGGTGGGCATTGTTGGTCCTCTCTTGTGTGACCAAGGAGACTCCGGTGAATCCAGGGAGTCGGAGGGGCTGAGTATTTGGGCCTTTGAGCCCCTAGCAGCCGAGTGTTGGCAGAGCCCCGGACCGCCTACCCCCACGTGACAAGAGAACTGGCGACCTCGCCAGGATTCGAACCCCAGTAGCCAAGAACTGGGAACTTCGCCAGGAAGCGTGGATCAAGCTACAGTGTGGACCAAATTTCAAGACAAGTGTTGCCAGGGTACTAATACAGTGTGGCCAGTGAATTCAGTGGTACTGTTACTCAACCGGCTAAGGGACTGAAACGGTGAAATTAGTGCCTACTAACTTGTCTGTGCTGTCGTGTATGCTCAATGATATAGAGATGGAGGAGGACAAAGTAAAGAAATTTATTGACACAAGGGACGAGAGAATTTTGGAGGAGTGTACCAAGGCCCAGCTCCAACAAGTGGCAAACCACTTTGGGATCAGGTTGAGGACGACTAAGGTAGCGGAGCGAAGGATAGAGATCATGGCACAGCTCACAGCTCGAGAGGAAGCGACGGGAGAGGAGCCATCTCAAGAGGAGCCGTCCCGAGGAGAGCCGTCGCAAGGTGAACCGTCCCGACTAGGGCCACCCCAAGCGCCTACCAGTGTGGAGAGAATTCACAGTGAACATGGGAGCAGTGGAAGGTCCAGCTGTAGTAAGAGGAGCCTGCAACTGGAAATAATGAAGATGCAACTGGAAGCCCAGCTGCGACGAGAGGAAAGAGAAGCGCAAATGCAGCGAGAGGAACGTGCGGCTGAGCTGCAGCGAGAGGAACGTGCGGCTGAGCTGCAGCGAGAGGAACATGCGGCTGAGCTGCAGCGAGAGGAGCGAGAAGCTCGGCTGCAGCGAGAAGAAGGAGAGAGACAACTGCGACTGGAGGAGATAAAGGCGAAGAAAGAAGTCGAATTGTGTCGCATTGACCGTGGTCTGCCCTCACTACCTGCACGGCGGGATGACCTCAAGGTAAGGGAACGTGACTTACCTACGTTCGGACCACAAGAAGCTGAGGCGTTCTTCGAACACTTTGAACGGATAGCAACTCTGAAGGAGTGGCCGGAAGATGATTGGGCTGCTCTGGTCCAGGGCAGGTTGACTGGTGAGGCCCGGGAAGCCTATAACATGCTGGACCTAGAGGAGTGTACTAGTTATGACGCGATTAAGAATGCGGTTCTCCATTCATTCCGGCTGACTCCGGAGATGTACCGGAAGCGGTTCAGAGAGTGTACAAGAGCGTCGGGAAAGACTTACGCCGAGACCGCCAGGGATATGGAACGGAAATTCCTACGATGGTTGAAGGCGGAGGAAGCGGAGTCGGTGGATGATATCAAACGACTGATAGTGATGGAGAAGTTTATGTCAGTGCTCCATCCTGAGTTGCAAGTAAGGTTGAGAGAAGCAGGTATTAAGGACCTGAAGGCTGCAGCGGACCGAGCCGACATGCTGGAGGAGGCACTACATATCAGGAGGGAGGGGCCACCCAGACACTCGCCTTACCCCAGGTCGGGAGGGAACCTTAGGAGTTCAGGAGGAGCGAGGACGGGTGGGGACTCTCCCAAAAGTAGTGTGCCCGATGAAGTAACGTGGTTCAAGAGCTCAAGAGACGCGGGGAGGAAGCCCCAACCTGTGAGCAGTGGACCTAACTCGGGAGCAAGTGCTGCAGTCCCGGATACGACGACAAGGAGTCCAAGGAGGACCCAGGGAACGTCTGCAAGTGGTACCGCCAGAGTGACTAGCGAGTGGCCGCCCAGGGGAGGCAGCCGATGCTACAACTGTGGCGTGAGAGGACATTATGCCCGCGAGTGTGAGGAGCACCAAAGGAATGTAGGATTAATGTTGGAAGAGGAGAGAGTGTTTGTTCACACCCCATATTATAGTGGACCCAACGTGAATGGTTGGGAAATGAAGTTGGGTGAACATCCCTTCGTTTTCGGGGCCAACGTGAAGTTTGGAAAGTCAGACCCAGTGGAGGTTGCCGTGCTTCGAGATACGGGTGCTGACATAAGTATGGTGACCAGGAGTATTCTCCCCAAGGAATTTAATGATTCACCTGTGGGAGTGGTGAGGATACGCAGTGTGGGGGAGGAATACAGGTTGCCACTTCACGAAGTACAGCTGATTGCCGACTGCGGAGTCGAGAAAGCTATAGTAGCTGTAGCCCCTAAGTTACCCCTAGAGCATGTACAGATGGTGCTGGGTAATGACCTCGGAGGAGGCAGGATACAACCCGATTGGGCCAAGAGTGCCTATGTTGCAAGCAGAGGTACAACCCTGCCAGGTGATGTATCGGTCGCTCCAAATAATAGTGAGGAAGCCGACTTCGCCAGGGGAAACGTCGCCAGAGACGACGACAACGAGGGCGAGAGTGCAGAGAGGTCGTCGGAGGTTGTGGAAAACCCCGACGGGGACCTCCGACTAAGCCTGATGATGCGTGTGGAGGAGTGGCGAGGAGCAGCTGTACAAACGCCTGGGGCGGTGAAGAGGCTGCAGACCGCACTCCCTCCATACAGAAACGTAAATAAAGTAAGCTCAGTGGATGAGCGAACGGCGGTGAGGGGCAGAGTGGAGGAACCACGACGCAGTGCACCCTATGCCAGCCAGATGAATAGTGGTAGGTGCAAGATGAACCACCGTGGTGAGGTGAGCCACAGGGAGGTGGAAGAGCCCAACCACGAACCGAAGAAGACGTCTGCAGGGAAGAGAATCTCATGGAGGAGTGAAGATGTTCGTCGGGAACGAAGGAGCGAGTGGTATAGGAAGGGCAATACGAAGAAAGCAGGGAATAGGTACACCCAGGGTAGGCGCCAGCCTAACCAGAGGGGCATTGGGCCATCGCAAAAGCCTAGTGTGGAAGAGAGGAAGCTGCTGGATGGAGTACAGGTTACAAGTGCCACTGTGAGGAGACAACGCACCTATGGGAGAAGAGGAACCGAGAAGAGAGAAGATTGGCGAAGAAGAGATCATGAGAGGAAACATGGAGTACCTGTAGGACGCAGTGGAAATGCAAGACTATCTCGGAGTGCACGACGCGGTGGAGGCGCTGCATGCACTGAATCTTACAGTGGTAACGAGCCGTGGGAGTACACTCGTAGCCACGGAGAGAGGATTTCTTGTAGGTGTTCAGGGAACACCCATCACACCCGGTCCTATGCGAGGTGGAGATATAATGAGACAAGTGACTGGCAAGGTGGTACGAGCCACGTCACCAACTGGAGGAGTGACACTTCAGGAACGGAGGGAGCAAGAGTATAGGTTGCCCTCTTGAGTGCTGCTCTTCCGATATGACTCTTATTTTAAGGGGAGGGGTATGTTACGGTGCCCTCTCCTATTTCTTTCGTTTGCCGGCTTTAAGAGTCATATCAGCTCTCCCTACTGATTCTCTGAGGTTCAGGGAGTCTAATGATATATGTGGCGACCAGACCGGCTGCCAGTTAAGGCATGGAAGTTATATTATAAGTTGTAAATAAAGGAAAATTGGCGCCCTGTTATAAAATGAAACAGTATCCCCTACGGCAGATGTGACCTTTTGGAAGGGACATTAGTCGATCGCGGATTGGTCGACGTAGGTCGCGGGCGACAAATCAGGGCCCGCCATGACGTCACCGAGTGCCCCGGGCGGCGCCAACGTCAGAGTTGTACTGACCGTGGAAGCGACAGGACGCGCCTCGGTCTGCTCTCAGGGATTGGAGGCTCTGCAAGCCTTGTTCAGTGGATTGAGCTGGCCTGCGCAGCCTACCACCGTTATTGGAGACCCTGCGCTTCTGGGAAGCAAAAGAGGAACCAAGTTCAGTGAGCAGAGAAGTGCCCAAACTTGGAAAATAGTCGGCGACGACGCTGGGCGGCGCCGCTGGCTGGACGTTGAGGTCTGGAAGGTGGGCGAGCAAGCTAGCTGTGACTGGGGTCACATCCACTGAGAATCTTTGAAGGACGACACCGTGCCTAGGACAAGGAGCGACGCCCTGTGGGAGAGGCGAGTGTGGGGAAAAAATAGTGATTAGCTCAGCGCCCATCGATGAACCAGGATTGGGGCAGCTGAATCTCAGGGATTGGAACGGCGACGACGCGAAGGCTTCACGACACCTGAGGACCTGTGGAACGCCCTGGATCGTCGAGGATCGACCCAAGGAAGCGTGGGAACCTCACACCATCGAGGGACAGGCGTCGTGAGCCAGGAGTGTAAGGTAGATCATTTTTCCCTCCCATTACCCCTTGTATGAGTAGGCTAGTTAGGCCACAATATTTACTCGTGTATGTGGCAGCAAGACTTTATTACTTTAATAGTAGAGTAGGCTGCAAGGCAGCTGTGTCCAGGACTGTCAGAGAGGACAGTGTGTATGGATGGCAGGACAGGGAAGAAGAGGTGCCGACGTGGTGAAGAGGCCCTCCTGTGAGAGTGTGAGACTCCGGTCTTCCTGCCCATTTGAAGGAGTGTTGGAGGTCGTGGAAGAAGAGGCTGACGATCTCCAGACTTATTATCCATATTCCCATATTCATGTATTACTTGTGATTGTGTGTGTGTGTTCATGTAATTTGCGTCAGTAAATCCACACATTTTATTACTGTGTTTGAGTGTGCCTCCATTTGTGATATTTCTCTATGAGCATACATTTTCTGGCTACAAACGATATATGATACACCCACTGAACTGCATTGCTGGGATGCAGATACAATAACCCAGCTGGCGACCTTGCTAAGAGGAAGATAGAGAAGACAGGCGGGAAAGGAGTTCCTGCAACCTTTTTTTTGTCTGGCAGGCAAGACTCAGGGAGGTTATGGTTATAGGTAAGCCTGAGTCTTCTTTCACTCCCCCACGGGTCTAGGCCGGAACTGTTAACAGCAGTTTCCCCGTGTCTGACTGAAGGGCTTCCAGGGTGAATCAGTGGCACCCCTTTGTGGTGGAAGCAAAGACCTGCGGAGGTGGGCATTGTTGGTCCTCTCTTGTGTGACCAAGGAGACTCCGGTGAATCCAGGGAGTCGGAGGGGCTGAGTATTTGGGCCTTTGAGCCCCTAGCAGCCGAGTGTTGGCAGAGCCCCGGACCGCCTACCCCCACGTGACAAGAGAACTGGCGACCTCGCCAGGATTCGAACCCCAGTAGCCAAGAACTGGGAACTTCGCCAGGAAGCGTGGATCAAGCTACAGTGTGGACCAAATTTCAAGACAAGTGTTGCCAGGGTACTAATACAGTGTGGCCAGTGAATTCAGTGGTACTGTTACTCAACCGGCTAAGGGACTGAAACGGTGAAATTAGTGCCTACTAACTTGTCTGTGCTGTCGTGTATGCTCAATGATATAGAGATGGAGGAGGACAAAGTAAAGAAATTTATTGACACAAGGGACGAGAGAATTTTGGAGGAGTGTACCAAGGCCCAGCTCCAACAAGTGGCAAACCACTTTGGGATCAGGTTGAGGACGACTAAGGTAGCGGAGCGAAGGATAGAGATCATGGCACAGCTCACAGCTCGAGAGGAAGCGACGGGAGAGGAGCCATCTCAAGAGGAGCCGTCCCGAGGAGAGCCGTCGCAAGGTGAACCGTCCCGACTAGGGCCACCCCAAGCGCCTACCAGTGTGGAGAGAATTCACAGTGAACATGGGAGCAGTGGAAGGTCCAGCTGTAGTAAGAGGAGCCTGCAACTGGAAATAATGAAGATGCAACTGGAAGCCCAGCTGCGACGAGAGGAAAGAGAAGCGCAAATGCAGCGAGAGGAACGTGCGGCTGAGCTGCAGCGAGAGGAACGTGCGGCTGAGCTGCAGCGAGAGGAACATGCGGCTGAGCTGCAGCGAGAGGAGCGAGAAGCTCGGCTGCAGCGAGAAGAAGGAGAGAGACAACTGCGACTGGAGGAGATAAAGGCGAAGAAAGAAGTCGAATTGTGTCGCATTGACCGTGGTCTGCCCTCACTACCTGCACGGCGGGATGACCTCAAGGTAAGGGAACGTGACTTACCTACGTTCGGACCACAAGAAGCTGAGGCGTTCTTCGAACACTTTGAACGGATAGCAACTCTGAAGGAGTGGCCGGAAGATGATTGGGCTGCTCTGGTCCAGGGCAGGTTGACTGGTGAGGCCCGGGAAGCCTATAACATGCTGGACCTAGAGGAGTGTACTAGTTATGACGCGATTAAGAATGCGGTTCTCCATTCATTCCGGCTGACTCCGGAGATGTACCGGAAGCGGTTCAGAGAGTGTACAAGAGCGTCGGGAAAGACTTACGCCGAGACCGCCAGGGATATGGAACGGAAATTCCTACGATGGTTGAAGGCGGAGGAAGCGGAGTCGGTGGATGATATCAAACGACTGATAGTGATGGAGAAGTTTATGTCAGTGCTCCATCCTGAGTTGCAAGTAAGGTTGAGAGAAGCAGGTATTAAGGACCTGAAGGCTGCAGCGGACCGAGCCGACATGCTGGAGGAGGCACTACATATCAGGAGGGAGGGGCCACCCAGACACTCGCCTTACCCCAGGTCGGGAGGGAACCTTAGGAGTTCAGGAGGAGCGAGGACGGGTGGGGACTCTCCCAAAAGTAGTGTGCCCGATGAAGTAACGTGGTTCAAGAGCTCAAGAGACGCGGGGAGGAAGCCCCAACCTGTGAGCAGTGGACCTAACTCGGGAGCAAGTGCTGCAGTCTCGGATACGACGACAAGGAGTCCAAGGAGGACCCAGGGAACGTCTGCAAGTGGTACCGCCAGAGTGACTAGCGAGTGGCCGCCCAGGGGAGGCAGCCGATGCTACAACTGTGGCGTGAGAGGACATTATGCCCGCGAGTGTGAGGAGCACCAAAGGAATGTAGGATTAATGTTGGAAGAGGAGAGAGTGTTTGTTCACACCCCATATTATAGTGGACCCAACGTGAATGGTTGGGAAATGAAGTTGGGTGAACATCCCTTCGTTTTCGGGGCCAACGTGAAGTTTGGAAAGTCAGACCCAGTGGAGGTTGCCGTGCTTCGAGATACGGGTGCTGACATAAGTATGGTGACCAGGAGTATTCTCCCCAAGGAATTTAATGATTCACCTGTGGGAGTGGTGAGGATACGCAGTGTGGGGGAGGAATACAGGTTGCCACTTCACGAAGTACAGCTGATTGCCGACTGCGGAGTCGAGAAAGCTATAGTAGCTGTAGCCCCTAAGTTACCCCTAGAGCATGTACAGATGGTGCTGGGTAATGACCTCGGAGGAGGCAGGATACAACCCGATTGGGCCAAGAGTGCCTATGTTGCAAGCAGAGGTACAACCCTGCCAGGTGATGTATCGGTCGCTCCAAATAATAGTGAGGAAGCCGACTTCGCCAGGGGAAACGTCGCCAGAGACGACGACAACGAGGGCGAGAGTGCAGAGAGGTCGTCGGAGGTTGTGGAAAACCCCGACGGGGACCTCCGACTAAGCCTGATGATGCGTGTGGAGGAGTGGCGAGGAGCAGCTGTACAAACGCCTGGGGCGGTGAAGAGGCTGCAGACCGCACTCCCTCCATACAGAAACGTAAATAAAGTAAGCTCAGTGGATGAGCGAACGGCGGTGAGGGGCAGAGTGGAGGAACCACGACGCAGTGCACCCTATGCCAGCCAGATGAATAGTGGTAGGTGCAAGATGAACCACCGTGGTGAGGTGAGCCACAGGGAGGTGGAAGAGCCCAACCACGAACCGAAGAAGACGTCTGCAGGGAAGAGAATCTCATGGAGGAGTGAAGATGTTCGTCGGGAACGAAGGAGCGAGTGGTATAGGAAAGGCAATACGAAGAAAGCAGGGAATAGGTACACCCAGGGTAGGCGCCAGCCTAACCAGAGGGGCATTGGGCCATCGCAAAAGCCTAGTGTGGAAGAGAGGAAGCTGCTGGATGGAGTACAGGTTACAAGTGCCACTGTGAGGAGACAACGCACCTATGGGAGAAGAGGAACCGAGAAGAGAGAAGATTGGCGAAGAAGAGATCATGAGAGGAAACATGGAGTACCTGTAGGACGCAGTGGAAATGCAAGACTATCTCGGAGTGCACGACGCGGTGGAGGCGCTGCATGCACTGAATCTTACAGTGGTAACGAGCCGTGGGAGTACACTCGTAGCCACGGAGAGAGGATTTCTTGTAGGTGTTCAGGGAACACCCATCACACCCGGTCCTATGCGAGGTGGAGATATAATGAGACAAGTGACTGGCAAGGTGGTACGAGCCACGTCACCAACTGGAGGAGTGACACTTCAGGAACGGAGGGAGCAAGAGTATAGGTTGCCCTCTTGAGTGCTGCTCTTCCGATATGACTCTTATTTTAAGGGGAGGGGTATGTTACGGTGCCCTCTCCTATTTCTTTCGTTTGCCGGCTTTAAGAGTCATAT
Source organism: Procambarus clarkii (assembly GCF_040958095.1). NCBI lineage: Eukaryota > Metazoa > Arthropoda > Malacostraca > Decapoda > Cambaridae > Procambarus > Procambarus clarkii. The sequence goes on from NC_091166.1 coordinate 15,968,055, forward strand.
CAGCTCTCCCTACTGATTCTCTGAGGTTCAGGGAGTCTAATGATATATGTGGCGACCAGACCGGCTGCCAGTTAAGGCATGGAAGTTATATTATAAGTTGTAAATAAAGGAAAATTGGCGCCCTGTTATAAAATGAAACAGTATCCCCTACGGCAGATGTGACCTTTTGGAAGGGACATTAGTCGATCGCGGATTGGTCGACGTAGGTCGCGGGCGACAAATCAGGGCCCGCCATGACGTCACCGAGTGCCCCGGGCGGCGCCAACGTCAGAGTTGTACTGACCGTGGAAGCGACAGGACGCGCCTCGGTCTGCTCTCAGGGATTGGAGGCTCTGCAAGCCTTGTTCAGTGGATTGAGCTGGCCTGCGCAGCCTACCACCGTTATTGGAGACCCTGCGCTTCTGGGAAGCAAAAGAGGAACCAAGTTCAGTGAGCAGAGAAGTGCCCAAACTTGGAAAATAGTCGGCGACGACGCTGGGCGGCGCCGCTGGCTGGACGTTGAGGTCTGGAAGGTGGGCGAGCAAGCTAGCTGTGACTGGGGTCACATCCACTGAGAATCTTTGAAGGACGACACCGTGCCTAGGACAAGGAGCGACGCCCTGTGGGAGAGGCGAGTGTGGGGAAAAAATAGTGATTAGCTCAGCGCCCATCGATGAACCAGGATTGGGGCAGCTGAATCTCAGGGATTGGAACGGCGACGACGCGAAGGCTTCACGACACCTGAGGACCTGTGGAACGCCCTGGATCGTCGAGGATCGACCCAAGGAAGCGTGGGAACCTCACACCATCGAGGGACAGGCGTCGTGAGCCAGGAGTGTAAGGTAGATCATTTTTCCCTCCCATTACCCCTTGTATGAGTAGGCTAGTTAGGCCACAATATTTACTCGTGTATGTGGCAGCAAGACTTTATTACTTTAATAGTAGAGTAGGCTGCAAGGCAGCTGTGTCCAGGACTGTCAGAGAGGACAGTGTGTATGGATGGCAGGACAGGGAAGAAGAGGTGCCGACGTGGTGAAGAGGCCCTCCTGTGAGAGTGTGAGACTCCGGTCTTCCTGCCCATTTGAAGGAGTGTTGGAGGTCGTGGAAGAAGAGGCTGACGATCTCCAGACTTATTATCCATATTCCCATATTCATGTATTACTTGTGATTGTGTGTGTGTGTTCATGTAATTTGCGTCAGTAAATCCACACATTTTATTACTGTGTTTGAGTGTGCCTCCATTTGTGATATTTCTCTATGAGCATACATTTTCTGGCTACAAACGATATATGATACACCCACTGAACTGCATTGCTGGGATGCAGATACAATAACCCAGCTGGCGACCTTGCTAAGAGGAAGATAGAGAAGACAGGCGGGAAAGGAGTTCCTGCAACCTTTTTTTTGTCTGGCAGGCAAGACTCAGGGAGGTTATGGTTATAGGTAAGCCTGAGTCTTCCTTCACTCCCCCACGGGTCTAGGCCGGAACTGTTAACAGCAGTTTCCCCGTGTCTGACTGAAGGGCTTCCAGGGTGAATCAGTGGCACCCCTTTGTGGTGGAAGCAAAGACCTGCGGAGGTGGGCATTGTTGGTCCTCTCTTCTGTGACCAAGGAGACTCCGGTGAATCCAGGGAGTCGGAGGGGCTGAGTATTTGGGCCTTTGAGCCCCTAGCAGCCGAGTGTTGGCAGAGCCCCGGACCGCCTACCCCCACGTGACAATATATATATATATATATATATATATATATATATATATATATATATATATATATATATATATATATATATATATATATATATATATATATATATATATATATTTTATTTATTATATATATACATATATACACACAGACACATATAGATTCTTCTATATAGACATTAGAGAAGATTCAGCGGTATGCCATGCACCAGGCTCGCCACCATTTTCAGTATTCGTCATATCCAAGTCTGCTGTGTGATGCACATGTCTTCTTGCTTCACCACCCTGTATTGAAATATTGTTTGTTACTAATTGTTTTCAATAATACATTATTTTATTATATAATATTTAATTTATTAATTAAAAACCCTTTCCATATTATAGAAAAAAAACTAAAACAAGAATCTATATAAAACTATAGAATAGAATAGAATAGAATCTTTATAGAATCTATATATCATATATATATTTATATAAATAAATATATAAATATATATATATATATATATATATATATATATATATATATATATATATATATATATATATATATATATATATATATATATATATATATATATATTTATATATATATATTATTATATCCTGCATTATTCCAGCCCATTATTAGAGATAGTAGCCACCTCTTATTTTGGTTTTCTTTCATTATTAGTGCTCAGAAAATTAAATATATCTACATATTTAGTCAAAATCAGTTTCATTATTTTATCTTATTCATAGCATAAATGTTCTCAAAGATTACTAAAAAGAAATTGAATTAGACTACAGCAAATTGGCAAACTTTACCTTGTATCTGTTTCCACCGAGTTTGTTTGGGGCGTTTTTCAACATATCAGCAATACTTGTCTCAACATCTCTTTCAGTTGCATTAGTGTGGGTGTTGATACAGGCTTCTGGAAATTTATAAGAATTAATTAATATATATAATTATAATTCACTTTGCCATTCCCCATTCCACTGTCCTCTCGTCCTTCCCACTTCCCCGTCCCCACATCCTCCCCACTATTCCCACTTCCCTGTCCCATCGTCCTCCTTACCATTTTTTCCTCCCCTGTCCCTTCTTCCTCCCCCACCATCTCCCATTCACCTGTTCCTTTGTCCTCCCCAGCATTCCCCTGTCCTCACCATCCCCAACTCCCCAGTCCCCTCGTCCTCCCCACCATTACCCTCTCCTCTGTCTACTCGTCCTCCCCACCATTACCCTCTCCTCTGTCCCCTCGTCTTCCCCACCATCCCCCCCTCTCGTCCTCCCCACCATTCCAAACTACCTCATCCGATGCATTCTATAATGGTCTGATGCTTCCATCAGAAAATTGGGAGCATCAAATGATCTGATATTCCCATCACTGAAAAATAAGAACAGCTAAAAAAATGAAATGAAAAAAATAAAAAAATAAACTATACTCATGAAATGAACAGTATGGTAAACAACACAGCTCAATTTCAATGCAATGTCACACAAAATTATTAAATCGAAATGAAAATAAATTGAAATCTATGAAAATTCAAATTATCAATGCAATCGGAAATATTGAAATAATATTGCAACATAATATAGTGTGGGTTGCTCTTACGTGCAACAGACGGTGCTGTTTTTCAAAAAAGGCATGGTTTTACCTGTCACAAGTGTGGCATCTATACTTATACTCACGAAATGAACGGTATGGTAAACAACATAGCTCAATTGCAATGCAATGTCACAATAACATTTAATAACAATAATAACAATAACATTTAAATATACTTTAAGATATAATCTAGAAGAAAATAAGAACATTGAAACGGTTCATGAACTCGATTTCAATAAAGGACACTATGGGAAACTTTGAAAAACAGTTAATGAGTATAATTAGACAGACTTGTTGCTAGGCAGAGGAGTAAATAATGAGATATATGGCAAATTTTGCAAAATATACGGCACACAAACATTCATACCCAACCAAAGCAAAATGCTAGGTAAGAACAAAGCAGTTGGCCCGTAGGGGAAAGGAGATACCCACAAGACTGGAATACAAGTCATTAACAAGCACACAACCCAGCAAACACAGAACGTTTGTGGACGTTTTTAAATGGTGCCACAAAGGTAATACTGTAACTTTTGACATAAATACGTATATCTGACGTTCTTAAAACCAAAGGATATAACTAAAAACATATATTCTTGAGACACAGTTTTTTAAGATTTATGTAAAAATTTAAAAATAATAGTAAATGCTATGGTATTATAATGTTTTCATGCTTTATATTTAAGAATAAATAATTTTCAGTCAACATTTAGTTTTTTTTGTTTACTTTCTGTAAAGCTATCCAATTTACGTTCTTATAACATAAATATAACATTTATATGACGTCAGTATAACGTTATTTACACGACATCATTACGTTATTATGATGTTATATTAACGTATAATTCCTGTATGAAAACCAGAATATATATTGAACTTTATGTTTTAAACATTGTAAAGTTATCATAAAACTTGGAATAAGACAGTAAGCATGCTTTACTTATCAAAATATACAAACAAATCAACAAAAACATTTTAACATAAAAAACATAAACATAACATAAATTAATTGCATGCATGGGAGTTAACTGGAACTCTGTAATATTGCATACATGAACCTTAAGGTACAAACCCAGTGTATTTACTCATGCAGTTCTTTCCTAAATCTAATTTTTTCCAATTTTTACACTTTGTTTCGAGTTCTGTCTTGTGTTGCTACTTTTAATACCCCATTAATGTCCCCTTTGTTATGTCCATTCATCCCATTGTGCACCTCTACCATATGTCACTCCTAATTCTTTGCTTTTCTAGAGAATGTAATATAAGCTTTGACAATCTTTCTTCATATGACAGGTTAACAGGTAGAACAAAGATTACCATTTATATATGGATAACTATTATAAGTCGGTTTGACTGAGTGAATTGCTGCTTGAAGATAGGTATATACACGTGTGGTACTATCAGATTGCATCGTGGTGAGCCTAAAACCCTTCAGATCCAAGCAAAGGGTAAATGCCAGCAGATACAATTGCGAACACATTGATACCAAAATGAAAGACATATGACGAGAATTGAGGTAACCAAAGTGAAAAGACTGTTCACATTACATTGCACTAGAGTGCTCCCGGGTTACTTTCTCTCACTTTCTCTGTTTTGTGCGGATGGTACGCCGTGCTTTTGGAGTTTATATGCATTTAAACCTGTAGATAATTCTATTGCGAACACATTGATACCAAAATGAAAGACCTAGGATGACAATTGAGGTGACCAAAATGAAAAGAGTGTATACATTTTATCGCTCTTGTGCGCTCCCTGGTAACACACTCTCGCTTTCTTTGTTTGTTGCGGATGGTAAGCCGGGCTTTTGGAGTTTATATACCTTTAGTCCTATAGAGAATTCTATTGCGAACACATTGATGCCAAATTGAAAAACCTAGGATGAGAATTGAGGTAACAAAGTTGAAAAGGGTATACACTTTTCAGTATTACCACGCTCTCTAATGTAATGAGAGTTGCCTGAGGGTGGCTCAGCTTTCTTTTTCTGGTACCCTTGGCCTACATTCATCTTGTCGGCGGGTGGAGCGCGCTGCTGTCTTTGACATTATATGCACATAGTTCTGTTGGGAATTCTATTGTGAACGCATTGATACCAAAATGAAAGACATAGGACGAGAATTAAGGTGACAAAGTTGAAAAGAGTATACACTTTTCAGTATTTCCGCACACTACCAGTGAATGTCAAAAAAAAATGGAGAGAGTGGAGGGGTAACTTGCCCAAAACGCGAAAGTGTTTGGGGAGATTAACTTTCGTTCAATACTATTATGCAAAAGGAGCCACACATCTATGGTTCATCCAATAAAATCAGCAGACTTCTAGATGTTACTACTGCTCGGCTTAGACTCGGTTACAAGTATTTCTGGGAATTCTCATTATCTGCCGATGTAGACCTGACCAAATGTTAACTGTCAACAAAATTATTTGCACACCCCTCCGTCACTATGTGATAGTGAATTCAGAGACAATTCTATAACCAATGTACCAACGATGTGTCAATATTTCATTCAAAATGATCTGGTACCAGAAATTTTAGCCAAATATCCCCAGTTTGCTAACTGTAAGTAGTAACTAAGTGATTGTAACCTATCCACCGCTGCCCACTGGATGGGGAGCGGTGTGCAGGACAAACATATCAATTGTGACACTAGCTCTCCACATATGTCAGTTGCTTAATTTAGAAACTGTACTTGTGATCGATCTCGAACCCATTGTTGATGTGACGACTTATACTGAATTTTGTAACTAGCTCATCAAGATTGTAACTTGCTTAGCTAAATGAATTGTGGGGTTCAGTCCCTGAGCCCATTATGTGCCTCTGCAACCCTTTCCACTACCGCCCACAAGATGGGTATGGGGTGCATAATAAATGAACTAAACTAACTTTAAGGCATCCTGAAAGAAAGCTTGGAGGGCTTGAAAAATTGCAGAACGAAGCCTTGAGGATAATCCTTGGGTGCCCTCGTACCACAAAGATACTTAATATGAGAAAGGAACTTAATATTCCGAGCGTTGTTTATCGTGTTACTGAAAATAACTGTCAAATTGGTATAAAAATGCTTAGGCTAGCTCATCCTAACCCTTGCACAGAAGCCCTCCAGAATTTCTTTATTGAATGTAAACATTGTTTCAAATAGATAAATAAAATTGGAACTGAACTCAGAAAGTATCAGATTTATAATTTGTACCAAGAGAGACAACAATAGCACTTTCCTGCACTGTAGGAAATTACACCCTTTTCAATTTTAATCCCTCCCTTTCCATCAAAGGAGCAAATTAGAGATCAGTCCCAGCTTTGTTTTGAGGCAAAGCTCAACGTCTTAAGCCATATTGATGCTCTGTCCACAGAGCATTCTCTCTCTCAAATCATATACACTGAAGGTTTCCTAGAGCGCCCAACGGGTGCAGCTGGAAGTGCAGTTGTCCTGGCAATAGGATATGATTTATATTTTGAGTGGGGAGTCCGTATAAACAACTGGGCCTCTACCCTTCAGACTGAACTATTTGCCTTGCTCCTTGCTCTGAAATGTGTACAAGTATCCAAACTTGATACATTAATTGTAAGTGACTCTTTATCATCCTTAATTGCTCTCAACTCTTTAAGACATTACTGTAACATGCTTGTGTCTGAAGCTTGACACAAATACAATAACAACTTGAGGAACCTTATCATAAACAATAATCTCAACAAAAATCACATAGTTCTCAGAGGTGATTTCACTATTGACCTAGGGCTACAAAATAACCCTCAAGTAGACTATTTCCTCAACAGCATGAATTCCTGTATGCTCATCCCCGCAATCACCAGGCCCACCCGAGTCACTCAAACATCTGCGACTACCCTGGATCACTGATGGACCAACATAACAGCTCCTCTTACATCAAGTATAATCACTGACAGAACAACTGACCACTATCCTACCTTCCTTGTAGCGAACATGGCCATAACACCACCAGGTAACAAGAAAATTACCTTTAGGTTACAATGTGAAGCGGCAATAGGCAATCTCACAAATGCTCTCCACAATGTAAACTGGGAATCTAAATTTATCAATACACAGGATAATAATTCGTTTACTAGCCTCTTTCCAAAATTTAAAGCCTTTACAATACTTATTGTCCTCTCCTCACCAAGCAAGTAACTGGCAAAAAGGTTAAATAATCCCTGGCTCACTAATGGCATACTTAAAGCAATCGACAAGAAACATGAATATGAAAAAAAAACTTAGGATTGGCCTTGTTGGAAAAGAAGTAGTTAAGAGGTACTCATCAGTGCTTACCAGTATAATAAGAGCAAAGCGTTCCTATTACGAGAATAGATTCAAAGAAGCAAAAGGCAACATAAAAAGCACATGGAGAGCCATCTCTACCATCCTAGGAGCTAAACAACATTTACATTTACATAATAAGATAAAAATCTCCAAGGATGGTTATACACCTGCAACAGATCTTGAAACAGCAACTGAATTTAATAGCTTCTTTTCATCGTTTGGTGCTCACCTTGCCCGAAAAATCCCAGAGACTCAGACATATGTTACCACATATCTTTCATGCAGCTATCCAAACTCTCTTCTCCTCTCTCCGGTCAGCCCTACAGATGTTGTGTCCATCATTCACTCGCTAAAAACCAAAGCTGGGAACATTAGTGAAATACCATCGATGGTACACAGGCGTGCCTCCCATGCCCTTGCACCATCCATAGCACTGCTGTTCAACAAATCCCTAGAGTGTCATACCATCCCTGATATCCTTAAAAAAGCAAGAGTAACGCCAGTTCATAAAGGAGGTAACACGGCAGACATAAATAATTACAGACCCATATCGAATCTACCTATATTATCAAAAATATTTTTTTTTTTTTACAAACAGCTCTACTCCAATCTTGTAAAATTCAATATACTAAGTCCCTGTCAGTTTGGCTTCCGCTCCCAAAAGAGTACCAATGATGCTATTGTTAGTCTGCTTGACTTAATCTTCTCAGCCCTTGACAAAAGTGAGTTTCCAATTGAACTCTTCATCGGCCTGAGAAAGGCCTTTGATACTGTTAACCATAACTACCTCTTACTTAAATTCCACCATTATGGAATCCGTGGCCTTGCCCTAAACTATATCCGATCCTATCTTAGTAACAGACATCAATATGAAGCCATCAATGATATAACCTCTCCCACTCTACCACTTACCGTAAAGGTGCCACAGAGCAGCATCCTAGGACCCTCCTGTTTCTTATATACATCAATGATCTCCCTAATGTCTCTAACATACTTAAACCTATATTGTTGGCTGATGATACTACTCATCTACTCTGACCCCAACCCACTCCTGTTAAATAATGTTGTAAACAATTAATTAAAAAAAGTCTACTTGTGGATGTCAACCAACAAACCTCACACAAACCATAGAAAAGACCTACTATATCTTATTTGGAAACAAATCAACAAATGCAATTCAGCTTCAGATAGATAATGTAAACATTAGCAATAAAAATGATGGAAAGTTTCTTAGCCTATACTTAGACAAGAGACTCAACTTCCGCACCCATATACAACACATAACTAAAAAGGTTTCTAAAACAGTTGGTATACTGTTTAAGATCAGATATTATGTACCCTACTCTGCTCTCCTCTCACTCTATTATGCACTTATCTATCCCTATCATTCTTATGGTGTTTGTGCTTGGGGTTCAACCTCTGCAAACTACCTCAAGCCCATTATCATCCAGTAAAAATCTGCTATCAGGACAATAACTAACTCTACCTTCAGACAACACACAGCTCCCGTGTTCAAATCCTTAAACATGCTAAACAAATTCACTCCATACATTCTCCTGTGTAAATTACGTTTATAAAGCCCTTTTTCTAAGAGCAAACACTGTTCTGAAACTCTTCCTGGACAGATGTAATAGAACACATGGCCACCCCATCAGACATAAATATCTCTTTGATATACCCAGAGTCAAACTTAATCTATGTAAACACTCTATGTAAATAAAGGGACCTAGTCTATGGAACTCACTCCCTTATAATGATTTGAAAAGCTGTCCAACTTCTGCCATATTCAAAAATAAAACCAAAAAGTACCTGTAGTACTTTTTAAGTACGAGGGAGTAATGCGCAAAGCATCCCTCACCTGTGACGTCACAGCGTCATCTGACGCCATATCAACACAGCGGCCATTTTGTCGTCAGTTCAGTCTTGGCGAAAACAAACCCTTCATGCAAACTGCACCTACTATCAGGAAGAAGAAGATTTTGTGTTCCACCGATAGTATTATCGTAAGTAAACACTTATATTTTATATTTTATTATATTAATTGTTACGGCCCTCTCGGGACGCAACGGGGTTCTTACTCTGATGTTGTTAGAGGAAGTTGTATCCGACCCCAAGCCAGTAGTGGCTTTCAAGGGATGTGATCCGTGACGCAAGAAATGTAAAGGGGGAAGGGAAAGAAAGTTAAGAACTTAAGATTATAATTGTTACCATCACCAAAATAAATAATATATATAAAAGAGTGCACAGGGGGAGGGGTATTAACACTGTACAGGGGAAAATACACAAAAGTCTTCTGCTGAAGACTCTTGATGCCGACTCTCGGTGCTGAGTCCTCGGTGCTTTCGTGGTCCCTCGACGAATCCTTCGACCAAGCTGAGTCTACCCCAAACACAGGCCAGCCAAAACACAGGTCTACTGGGGGCACAGCCGTGGAGGCCGTCAACCACACGTCCAGCAGGTCTGCTGGCAGGTTCCAGATCAGCAAGGCTGGTCAGGCCACTCCACGAACGATATAAGGGTAACGCCCTAGACAGGAGCCTCATGTGATGCCACAAATCACTCTCCTGTCCTCAATACCCCAGTGGATAAACGTCTCCAGCAGTCGGTCCCGGGAACGACGATCCTTTCAACTGCCTCTTCACTGGCAGGGTAACACCACAGTGTTCTTCCGGGGGACGACTTCACAGCTGCTACAGCAAAGCACAAGATATGGGGACGGCTGCCTTGGGTAGACTGACTCAACTTCCATCACAGCAGTCCCAGGTCGACTCTGTAAGCAGACACGTCATCAATAACAGGGACACTAAAACACCTCACTTACAGGCTCAGACACAAACGCCCGACATATCCACTCCATAGATGGCGTTGTAGTCTGAGCACCACCTCACCAGAGGTCAGCGGCGGCGGTGTTGAGTGCTGAACGGGACTGGAAACTGGCCCTCGAGGCCAGTACACGTCGTCCTCACCGGGTGTCGTCGTCCGTTTGGAGGGGGTTTCGGGAGCTGACCCACAGATGGCGCGGTCGTCACTGCTCCGGGCTCGGACGCTGGATCCGGGTTCGTAACACCTCCCCACCAAAAGGAATTTGGTTTGGGGTTCTATAAAAAGAAACACAAACCAAATTAGTACGGCGAAACAACTCCAAATGGACTTACATGCTTCATAAACTGGAACGGCGAGGCTGTCTCGTCCACAGAACTGTACCACTGGGGAACTCTCACACAAAGGAAGCTTGCAGATGTAAGGCAATGACCTGCCTGATGTACTTCTCCACACCTCCACCGAGATGTTAATCCGGGGCATAATCTCACACCTCTCGAGTAAGGATCGGTGTAGACACGATCTGGGGCGACTCGACACTTCCCTGTGTCGTGGCATCGATGATGGCTGGACACAGACGGCATTTCTGGTACCGATCCGGCGGTCCTTCAGGGAGACAGGAACCTGGAATACAGGGGTCTGATAATTCAGAGTGACAGCGACAGTGGGCAAGTCAGTACTTACAGCATATTTCTCCACTAGGTCCACACCTAGTTTCAACAGGGCTGCTTGCACACCGAAGATGGCATTCGCTCTGCCACCGTCAGGTCGACCAACGTTCCGCATAACGCTATGTTGAGGCTCAGCTATCACGCGGGGGGGTGTCAACCTGCCGGAAACAGTCACTCATATTATCATTTGTCGTACCTCCTGTATCAACCATCACCTTCCAGGTTCCTTTGTCGACTGCAACACTCGCAGTACACGTCTCTAATCCCTGGGATCTCTTCACGATGTTCAAGGGAGCCATCATCCTTCGGGTCGTCCACTGATCCTTACTTAGAACACAGAGAACACATACGAGAATCAAACAAAATACCGATAGGAAACATTTGGTAAGCTGAGGGATAAGCTTCCTGAGCTTGTAATGCCCATAACCGGCTACATCCATTAGCCTGGTTTGGACCGAAGAGGGCTCTAGAACCTTCGCACATGCCTCACATACCTCTGACGTCTGGGGAATCTCTGGCCGGTTCAATGAACGTGGTATCTTGCCATACCGCAAGTACTCATCTGCCTTCGCTCCAGACTCGTTGGTATCCGTGGGTGCCTGCACACAAGGCCTCTCTTCCTGCTCAGTTACCTCTGCTATCGTAACCGCATGTTCCTCGTCGGGAGAAGAATCAGGAGACTCTGCTAGAACACTGTCGATCTGCGGGTGAGAGGACAAATTAAACCTGTTTGAATCCGGGTCTGTCTTTACCTGGATATTACCATTGCCTGTTACCTCAGACCGTGCTGTTTCGGCTGACTCGTCCGCGACCTTGGGAAGATTGATGCTCCAATCTGTCACCAAGTCGTTGGCTAGTACCACGTCAATCCCAGCCCCAGGGAGGGTATCGACTACTGCCAACGCACATCTGCCCCTGAAGTAAGGCGAGTCGAGATGTACCGGCACTAAGGGGGCGATATACTACGTCCTAGGAAACCCAACCAGGACAACCTGTTGTCTCCCGTCTACACTTACTCCCTCGGGTAACGAGCTCTTCACGATCAGGGACTGGGCTGCTCCACTATCCCTGAGCACAACAACTGATCTACCAGTATGATCACTCGATACATACCCGCCTGAAGTGTGAGGGGAAAACAATCTGGGTTCTTCCTGTGTAGTCGTAGACTGGTTTCCTGCTGGTGATGTTCCACAGCTCATCAACATCACCTCCCTTCGTGGGCCGCCACCTCTTCTGCCTCGACACATAGCAGCTACATGCCCTTTCTGCCCACAAGTCCAGCACACCATATTCCTCCTCGGGCTCCGGTGTTTCGGACTGCTAGGACTTGTTCTTCGAGGGCTACTTGGGGGCGTCTTCTTAGCGCTTCGTGGGACGGGGGTCTCTTCTTCGTCATGAGGTTTCTCAAATCGGCGTTGGTAATGCCTTGGGACGTACTTAGCAGACGGCCTATGAGTCAGGATGTATTCCTCAGCCATTGTGGCTGCTGCACTCAAGGTCTCTACCTGCTGTTCCTCTAAGTACGTCTTCAGGTCTCCAGACAAACAATCCTTGAAGTCCTCTAGCAGTATAAGCTGCTCGAGGTCTTCTTTGGTCTCCACCTTCCGAGAGGCACACCACTCCTGGAAAAGTCGCTCCTTGATGGTGGCGAATTCGGTGAAAGTGTGCTCTGAGGTCTTCTTCAGGTTTCTAAACTTCTGCCTGTACGCCTCAGGTACCAATCGGTACGCCATGAGCACAACCTTCTTCACCTTGTCATAATCGCCGGAGTCGTCAAGGGATAACGTAGAGTAGGCGATTTGGGCCTTCCCAGTCAAGACTGACTGTATCATGATGGCCCAATTCTCCCTTGGCCACTCCAAAGAGGCAGCGACTTTCTCGAAGGCTGCAAAGAACTTCGAAACTTCCTTCTCATGGAATTTGGGGACCATTTTGATGTTTCTTACCGGATCGAAACTACTGGTTTCCGTGGTTGGCCTCCAACCACCGCCTAATCGTAATACTTCTAGTTCATGTTGTCTCTGTCTTTCCTTTTCTTCTCTCTCTCGCTGTTTCCCTTCCCTTTCTCGTTCTCTCTCTCTTTCTCGTTCTTCTCTCTCTCGTCTCTCTTCTCTTTCTCGCTCTTCCCTTTCTCGTTTCTCTTCTCTTTCTCGCTCTTCTCTTTCTCGTATCTCTTCTCTTTCTCGCTCTTCTTTTTCTCTTTCTCGTTCTAATTCTAAACGCCTTATCTCTAATTCTTTTCCTAATCTCTCTCTTTCCATTTCTAATTTCTTGTCTTCTCTCTTTCTCGCTTCTTCTTCTCTCTCTTTAGCGATTTCTAGCTTTTTCCATTCTATTTCACGATGGATCTCTAGTTCACGCATTTTCACAGTAAGTACACTTATATTTAGTTCACTCTCATCACTTTCGACATCACTGCTCTTACCTTCCTGTTCAATGGAAGCTATTTCCTCACCTTCCTTTATACTAGGAGTCTCGCCTTCCTGTTTCTCTGCCTTCAAATGCCGGTGAACCTTGGACAAGATCTCCACACGGGAATCACTGGCACGGATCTTGATCTCCAGGTAGGCGCTCACTAGGACAAGTTCCGGTTTGCTCAGATATTTTAATCTGGTAAGACAGTCCTCTCTGTTCAGAAAAGCCTGAACCTCGTCCAGATCATCGATGGTAGCTTTTTCTGCCATTGTCACAGACGGGACACTTAACTAGCACTTAACTCACCGCTTTCACGTTAGCACTGTTCTATGCCAATATTGCACTTTATCACACCAAACACTGCACTTGCCAATATTGCACGTAATTACTTCGGGCACCACACTACGCAATATTGCACTGAGTCACAGCGAACACTTCGCTCTACACTATTGCACTGAATCACTGAGCACCGCACTACTCAATATTGCACTTAATCGCTTAATCACAGCGAGCACCGCACTGTACAATATCGCACTTAGTCACTCTGAGCACCGCACAGGACGTATAACGTCACAATCGTCACACAGGGGGAATTATATACAGGGATTACGCCACTTCACCACCCCTGTCAAACATACTTAACAAGGGGATGGATCCCGCTGGGGATGCCAATTATGTTACGGCCCTCTCGGGACGCAACGGGGTTCTTACTCTGATGTTGTTAGAGGAAGTTGTATCCGACCCCAAGCAAGTAGTGGCTTTCAAGGGATGTGATCCGTGACGCAAGAAACGTAAAGGGGGAAGGGAAAGAAAGTTAAGAACTTAAGATTATAATTGTTACCATCACCAAAATAAATAATATATATAAAAGAGTGCACAGGTGGAGGGGTATTAACACTGTACAGGGGAAAATACACAAACGTCTTCTGCTGAAGACTCTTGATGCCGACTCTCGGTGCTGAGTCCTCGGTGCTTTCGTGGTCCCTCGACGAATCCTTCGACCAAGCTGAGTCTACCCCATACACAGGCCAGCCAAAACACAGGTCTACTGGGGGCACCGCCGTGGAGGCCGTCAACCACGCGTCCATCAGGTCTGCTGGCAGGTTCCGGATCAGCAAGGCTGGTCAGGGCACTCCATGAACGATATAAGGGTAACGCCCTAGACAGGAGCCTCGTGTGATGCCACAAATCACTCTCCTGTCCTCAATACCCCAGTGGATAAACGTCTCCAGCAGTCGGTCCCGGGAACGACGATCCTTTCAACTGCCTCTTCACTGGCAGGGTAACACCACAGTGTTCTTCCGGGGGACGACTTCACAGCTGCTACAGCAAAGCACAAGATTTGGGGACGGCTGCCTTGGGTAGACTGACTCAACTTCCATCACAGCAGTCCCAGGTCGACTCTGTAAGCAGACACGTCATCAATAACAGGGACACTAAAACACCTCACTTACAGGCTCAGACACAAACGCCCGACATATCCACTCCATAGATGGCGTTGTAGTCTGAGCACCACCTCACCAGAGGTCAGCGGCGGCGGTGTTGAGTGCTGAACGGGACTGGAAACTGGCCCTCGAGGCCAGTACACGTCGTCCTCACCGGGTGTCGTCGTCCGTTTGGAGGGGGTTTCGGGAGCTGACCCACAGATGGCGCGGTCGTCACTGCTCCGGGCTCGGACGCTGGATCCGGGTTCGTAACATTAATTGATTCTATTTTTCTGTAATAAAGGTCCAAGGGTACTGTGTTGGGAGGTGAGGGCTGTTACTGGTGTCTGTGGGGATGTGAGGACTTGTACCAACCACTATCACCACCAGTACCTTGTCTTGCACCCTGCTTAGTATTCCTATTGAGATATGAAATATTATTGCATTCATATAATTATTCATTCACAGTCATTACTATTTTTATGGGCTATGTTCTGTTACCCTAATGCTTTTTATTCCTGGGCATGTCCATTTACTCTCCAGCCCTTCACAAGCCACTGCTGCACCCCCTCCATGCCCATACTTACTGTGCTTATTCTTACAGCACTGCACTGCATTATGTGGTGCTCACTGCCTGGACACCTTGGCAATGTAGAGACAGATATTCTGCAATACCGTGATATTAGCAGTAGAGTGATAAGCTGACACACGGGAGGTACAATTAATGGAAAGAAGTTGAGTATCAACTCTTGTAATTTATATTGCTTCCAGTGAGTTTTTAGTTTTCTTATAATCACTATGTTATCTATCCTCTACAACCTAGTTATCTGCTTGATACATGCATTATAGGGTTCTGGTAGTTGTTCTACTCACCAAGCCCTTCCAAGGCCAGGCTTGACATGTGAGAGCTTGGTCCAACAGGCTGTTGCTTGGACAGGCCCCTCAGGCCCACATATCCACCACAGCCTTTTTTGTCCAGCACTTCTTGAAGATGTTCAGATTTTCTCTTGAAGATGTCGACGGTTGTTCCAGCAATACTGTATTTCTTTTATTGCTGAAAACATGTTTTCAGCCATAAAAAAAATAATCCTGAATCCAGAAAAAAATCCCTTTTGTATCATTTGGAAATTTTCAAATATTGCTGATCAAACCTGAGTCTAGATTATTTGTATATATTATGAATTACAGAGGTCCCAGGACAGAGTTTTGAGGAACTCCACTTACATTTTCCCACTCTGATTTAACCCCATTTATACAAACTCATTCTTATCTTTTAGCTAATCATTTATTGTACACACCATACTCAGCCTGTGTAGGGTAGTTTATTGTGCATCCTAGTATTGTGTATGTGTAGTATATATATTTGTGTAGTATATTTGGTATATTTAATGCCTCTAACCTCTCCTCATAGTTCTTGTCCTTCAATTCTGGGAGCCACTTAGTAGCATGTCTTTGCACCTTTTCCAGTTTATGTGCTTCTTAAGATATGGGCACCATACAACCGCTGCATATTCCAGCTTTAGTCTAACAAAAGTCGTGAACAATTTCTTGAGTATTTCGCCATCCATGCATTTAAAAGCTCTGAATATTATCCTTTACCTGCAATTGGTTGTTGCTGTATTTATAGAATATGATTTGTTCTGCTTACCTTTTGTTTATTCTTTTTTCAAAAATTCTTTCTGCCTCTCTCCTCACTGCCGTGTAGTTGTTTCTCTTTGTATTACTGGTATGTTTGGGGGTTTGGCCTCTTCGTATATTGATTCCATTTTTGTGTCTTTTGGTCTCTGGCCGTCTTGAAATTTCAGTTGAACAAATCTTGTTTCCTAGTTCTGCATCTTTGTTTTGGTATAAATGTTTTTGTTCCTTTATCATATATTTCACAAAATTGACATACTGTGCATTAATTCATCTCAATTACTTCCTTTCCTAACAGCAAGCCTTTCCAGTAAAATTCTTTGAATTCTTTTCTGACTTCCAGCCTAATGTTTGTTTTATCCTAGTGTGTATGATGCCTAGCGTGTGTCTGATGCCTGTTGTGTTAAACCGAAGATAAATGCATAAGTATAGGTCAGTAATTTCTCCAGCTTTGAAAGGGGCTTTCATTATGCAGCAGTATTCCACTCTAGAGAGCACTAGCGTCTTGAAAACTATCATCATCGGTATAGCATCTCTAGTGTGAAAAGTTCTTGTTATCTATCCTGTCATTTTTCTTGCAGTTGTGACGGCTACTTTATTGTGTTCTTTAAATGTAAGGCCTTCTGGCATCAGTACACCCAAATCCTTTACGTTGCTTTTCCGTTCAATGTTATGATTTGACTGAGTTTTGTAAGTGGTTTCCGTTTTTATATTTTCATTTTTTCCGTAGCGCATGAGCTGAAACTTATGTTCGTTAATCACCATGTTATTTTCTGTAGCCCATAGAAAGACCTGATTTACATCTGACTGGAGGTTTGCCGTGTCCTCTATGTTGCCTACTCTCGTGAAGATTCTAGTGTCATCTGCAAAGGATGATCAAGTACTATAGGTTGTGTCCTTGTCTATGTCCGATATGAGGATGAGAAAAAGTATTGGAGCAAGCATAGTACCCTTGGGGACTGAGCTCTTTACGGTTGATGGTCCAGATTTTATTTTGTTGACTACTACACATTGGGTTCTATTAGTCAGCAAGTTGTATATCCATCTGCCTATTTTTCCGGTAATTCCTTTTGAACGCATTTTATGTGCAATAACACAATGGTCACATTTGTCAAAGGCTTTTGCGAAATCTGTGTAAATTACATCAGCGTTTTGTTTGTCTTCCATGGCATCTAGTGCCATGTCAGAGTGGTCCAGCAACTGTGATAGGCAAGAGCGCCCTGTTCTGAAACCATGTTGTCTGGGATTATGGAGATGCTGTGATTCCATGTATGTGGTGATCTTACTTCTTAGCATTCTCTCAAAGATTTTTATGATGTGTGATGTTAGTGCTATCGGTCTGTAGTTTTTTGCCTCTGCCTTATTTCCTCCTTTATGGGGCGGTGCTATCTCTGCTGTTTTTAGTATGTCAGGGATAATGCCAGTATCTTGGCTTTGTCTCCAAAGAATGTGAAGGGCCTGCGATAACGTTTTTTTACAGTTCTAGATGAATATAGAGTTCCAAGAGTCAGGGCCTGGTGCAGAGTGCATAGGCATACTGTCTATGGCTTCTTCAAAATCCAGTGGGGATAGGATCACATCTGATTTATGATTTGATGTTGGTATCATATCCATGAAAAATTCATTTGGGTTATCAATCTTCAGTGTGTTCAGTGGCTCGCTGAAAATAGTCGTACTGATTGTGTGGTAAGGCATACTGATTCTTGTGTGGTATTGTGGCAAGTGGAATAATATGTATTGTTTCATTGCAGATAAGAGATTCCAGATCGTTCCAGATTTCAGAAGTACTGAAATGCACACCATACAAGCTTGGTGGATCTAGGTGCAAGGTAAAATAATTTACATTTACTTGAATATATTTTTAGCTAATTATCAGTATATATATAATATATTTATATGCATATATATATATATGTCATATATTGGTGTATACTGGCAGCAGGTTTTCTTTCAAACATGTTTCATTGAATATGACCGCATATTCTGTATTTATTATTTTCTGGTTTAGGGCTTCTATCCCTCTAACTATTTTCTTAGCATCAGGGCTTAATTGAAATAGGAGTTCTCCAAAACTCATTTTCGTACTTTTAAGGTGAAGAAAAGAAGTGATTTACTATAGAGTGTATTACACTTATTTGTATAATTTGCACGACGTTTCGAACCTCCATGGTTCATTCTCAAGTGAACAGATCTTTACAATACTAGTTGATTTTATACCCGCATTAGGTCAGGTGATAATATAATGAAGGTGAAAAACATGGGGGGATACATAAGGGATAAATGTGAGGTGAAACATAGAGGCTGCAGAAGGCTTATTGGCCCATACGAGGCATCTCCTATCTAAACAAAGATTAATCCAGTGTAATTGGCCTGTTATGTTGGACATTGTCTTCTGTGTTGGCATCGATATGTTCTTGTCTTGTCCTTACTCTCATGGTGGGTAGAGTAAATAGTTCCGTGATTTGGAACTATTTACTCTACCCACCATGAGAGTAAGGACACGACAAGAACATATCGATGCCAACACAGAAGACAATGTCCAACATAACAGGCCAATTACACTGGATTAATCTTTGTTTAGATAGGAGATGCCTCGTATGGGCCAATAAGCCTTCTGCAGCCTCTATGTTTCACCTCACATTTATCCCTTATGTATCCCCCCATGTTTTTCACCTTCATTATATTATCACCTGACCTAATGCGGGTATAAAATCAACTAGTATTGTAAAGATCTGTTCACTTGAGAATGAACCATGGAGGTTCGAAACGTCGTGCAAATTATACAAATAAGTGTAATACACTCTATAGTAAATCACTTCTTTTCTTCACCTTAAAAGTACGAAAATGAGTTTTGGAGAACTCCTATTTCAATTAAGCCTTGATGCTAAGAAAATAGTTTGAGGGATAGAAGCCCTAAACCAGAAAATAATAAATACAGAATATGCGGTCATATTCAATGAAATATGTCATATATATGCATATATATGCATATATATATATATGTCATATAATGCTTTGAAACTTTTGACGGTTTTGGCCTCCACCACCTTCTCACCTAACTTGTTCCAACCGTTTACCATTCTGTTTGCAAAAGTGAATTATCTTACATTTCTTTGGCATCTTTGTTTAGTTCGTTTAAATCTATAACCTCTGGTTCTTGAAATTCCAGGTCTCGGGAAATCTTCCCTATCAAGTTTATCAATTCCTGTTACTGTTTTGTACGTTGTGATCATATCTCCTCTTTTCCTTCTGTCTTCTAGTTTTGGAATATTTAATGCCTCAAATGTCTCCTCATAAATCCTGCCCTTCAGTTTTGGTATGAATGTTTGTGTGCCTTCATCGTATATTTTGCAAAATATGGAATACATCTCATTTACTTTACTTTAAGAATATGGTTCGATCAATTAAAAACCCTCTTGTTCAAATTGCAAAGAGACTGAAAGAGATGCAGCATGCTCAATGGATTATATATTAGTGATTATTATTAGAATTATATATTAGTGAATCATATTAGTGATTCAATTATTATGGTCATAAACCAATAAACAAATAGTTTTGCTGTTATTACACTCTATTCACAGGTTATATATAAGTATCTGCATGTTTTGTTCACCATTACAAACCACTAAGTTGGTTTGATTTTTGTTGAGATTGTTATTTATGATAAGATTCCTTACGTTATCTGAGAATGAAGCTATGTTGGTATTGGGAAATCTATAGATGGCACTTATAGTCAAGGAGGATTTAAGGGATTTACTGGAGAACTTGGCAAAGGTGTATTCACAATAGTCGTCTCTATTACTAATGACACTATTGCAGATGAAGGTATCTTTGTAAGATATTGCTATGCCACCTCCTTTTTTTATTAGGCCTGCAGTTGTGAATGGCTTTATTATCAGCCAAGTTGTAGCATACAACATAGCATATATATGTATATGGCATACATACATACATATATATATATATATATATATATATATATATATATATATATATATATATATATATATATATATATATATATATATATATATATATATATATTATTAAATATGACCGAAAAAGTAAGATTAATAATTCTAACACGAATTTTCTCAATCTTTCGTACATTACGCTTCACTGTTGGAGGTAAATCAAAAATCACTTCTCCAAAATTCATTTTTATTTTTAGTCTGACGCGACACGGGCGCGTTTCGTAAAACTTATTACATTTTCAAAGACTTCACAAATACACAACTGATTAGAACTTACGTCTCTCTGATATTATATCTACATTTGAGTGAGGTGGGAAGGGTGATGTGGCATTATCAACACAAGACAGAACAGGAGGGGATATTAATAGGGTATTAAAAGTATCAACACAAGACAGAACAAAGACAATGGGTATTGAATAGATGTGTTTGTAGAAAGCCTATTGGTCCATATTTCTTGATGCTTCTATATTGGAGCGGAGTCTTGAGGTGGGTAGAATATAGTTGTGTAATAATTGGCTGTTGATTGCTGGTGTTGACTTCTTGATGTGTAGTGCACTACACATCAAGAAGTCAACACCAGCAATCAACAGCCAATTATTGCACAACTATATTCTACCCACCTCAAGACTCCGCTCCAATATAGAAGCATCAAGAAATATGGACCAATAGGCTTTCTACAAACACATCTATTCATTACCCATTGTCTCTGTTCTGTCTTGTGTTGATACTTTTAATACCCTATTAATATCCCCTCCTGTTCTGTCTTGTGTTGATAATGCCACATCACCCTTCCCACCTCACTCAAATGTAGATATAATATCAGAGAGACGTAAGTTCTAATCAGTTGTGTATTTGTGAAGTCTTTGAAAATGCAATAAGTTTTACGAAACGCGCCCGTGTCGCGTCAGACTAGAAATAAAAATGAATTTTGGAGAAGTGATTTTTGATTTACCTCCAACAGTGAAGCGTAATGTACGAAAGATTGAGAAAATTCGTGTTAGAATTATTAATCTTACTTTTTCGGTCATATTTAATAATATATGTCTACAGGAAAGACTGCTACCAAAATATACTAATATATATATATATATATATATATATATATATATATATATATATATATATATATATATATATATATATATATATATATATTCAAAATTCGTCAGTGTACTACATTTTTGTTGTTGCTTTTAGGTGATGCTTTTAACCAGTGTACGTGGGTCTGATTGTGCAACCACGGTTCGAAGAATAATGAAGATATGAACAAACGGCCTGTGGTCACTATACAGTCTGGAAGGGCAAAAGAAGAAATTGGCATTTCTACAAAAACAAGAACTATATAATGTTATTTTAAGTAAGTAACCAAAAAATTAAATAATTTTTTTAAAGTTTAAAATTCACTTAAAAATTTAAATTTTAAATTAAAAAATTTTAACCAAAAAACTTAATATTTTTCATATTTGGAACCATTCCATAATATTTTCCCAAGGATAAATGAATATATTTCTATCACTTGCTCTTAAGATTGTTTCATTTAATAGAGGTTGGGCATAATTGTTCTCTGCTGCTAATAGAACTGACTGACTATAGGAAAATGTAAACTTAATTGGTTTATCCATTACAGTATTTTGCAGTTTATTTCATGATCCTGTGCTTAATACTTGCATAAATAGTAGATTACAAAATGCATTTTTATATCATTAGTATTGAATAATAATAATGCAAATAATTGACTTATAAATGATGTACAATTAATTGGTAGGTGATATTATATTATTAATATTTTTTCATTCTTGCAAAGCCTTAACAAAGCCATTAACATGTTAATATAAACTTGATCACCTTCCACTTATTTTCTCATGTGCTACCTACATGTACAAAACCTTATTCCAAAATGCATATTTTGTTCTGAAGCTTGTCCTTTATATGTTGTGTATCACCATCTCTGGAGAGTTTTATCTGATTGATGTATAAATTACTTTTAATTTTACAGAATATTATTGTTATACTGAATTTATTATTATATAAATAACTTAATTTTACAGAATCATCTATCAACGCACATCCACAAGTTGAGGAGGAGGATGTGACCTTCCAGGTTTTTGAAGTAGTGAAACATGCACCAATCAGGCCTGGTGGATCTAGGTACAAGGTAAAATAATTTAATATTTTTTTTTTTTTTTTTACTAATTGTCCGATTATATATATATATATATATATATATATATATATATATATATATATATATATATATATATATATATATATATATATATATATATATATATATATATAATGTCATACCTAGTAGCCAGAACGCACTTCTCAGCCTACTATGCAAGGCCAAATTTGCCTAATAAGCCAAGTTTTCCTGAATTAATATATTTTCTATAATTTTTTTCTTATGAAATGATAAAGCTACCCATTTCATTATGTATGAGGTCAATTTTTTTTTATTGGAGTTGGAATTAACGTAGATATATGACCGAACCTAACCAACCCTACCTAACCTAACCTAACCTATCTTTATAGGTTAGGTTAGGTTAGGTAGCCGAAAAAGTTAGGTTAGGTTAGGTTAGGTAGGTTAGGTAGTCGAAAAACAATTAATTCATGAAAACTTGGCTTATTAGGCAAATCAGGCCGTGCATAGTAGGCTGAAAAGTGCGTTCTGGCTACTAGGTACGACATATATATATATATATATATATATATATATATATATGTCGTACCTAGTAGCCAGAACTCACTTCTCAGCCTACTATTCAAGGCCCGATTTGCCTAATAAGCCAAGTTTTCCCGAATTAATATATTTACTATAATTTTTTTCTTATGAAATGATAAAGCTACCCTTTTCTCTATGTATGAGGTCATTTTTTTTTTATTGGAGTTAAAATTAACGTAGATATATGACCGAACCTAACCAACCCTACCTAACCTAACCTAACCTATATTTATAGGTAAGGTTAGGTTAGGTAGCCAAAAAAAGCTAGGTTAGGTTAGGTTAGGTAGGTTAGGTAGACGAAAAAACATTAATTCATGAAAACTTGGCTTATTAGGCAAATCGGGCCTTGAATAGTAGGCTGAGAAGTGCGTTCTGGCTATTAGGTACGACATATATATATATATATATATATATATATATATATATATATATATATATATATATATATATAAATATATATATATATATATATATATATATATATATATATATATATAAATATATATACAATGTGTCGTACCTAGTAGCCAGAACGCACATCTCAGCCTACTATGCAAGGCCCGATTTGCCTAATAAGCCAAGTTTTCATGAATTAATGTTTTTTCGACTACCTAACCTAACATTTTCAGCTACCTAACCTAACCTATAAAGATAGGTTAGGTAGGGTTGGTTAGGTTCGGTCATATATCTATATTAATTTTAACTCCAATAAAAAAAGAATTGACCTCATACATAATGAAATGGATAGCTTTATCATTTCATAAGAAAAAAAATAGAGAAAATATATTAATTCATGAAAACTTGGCTTATTAGGCAAATCGGGCCTTGCATAGTAGGCTGAAAAGTGCGTTCTGGCTACTAGGTACGACATATATATATATATATATATATATATATATATATATATATATATATATATATATATATATATATATATATATATATATATATTTATATATATTTATATATATATATATATATATTATATATATATATATGTATATATATATATATATATATATATATATATATATATATATATATATATATATATAATATATATATATATATATATATATATATATATATATATATATATATATATATATATATATATATATATAAATATATATGTTGTACCTAGTAGCCAGAACGCACTTCTCAGCCTACTATGCAAGGCCCGATTTGCCTAATAAGCCAAGTTTTCATGAATTAATTGTTTTTCGACTACCTAACCTACCTAACCTAACCTAACCTAACTTTTTCGGCCACCTAACCTATAAAGATAGGTTAGGTTAGGTTAGGTAGGGTTGGTTAGGTTCGGTCATATATCTACGTTAATTTTAACTCCAATAACAAAAAATTGACCTCATACATAATGAAATGGGTAGCTTTATCATTTAATGAGAAAAAAATTAGAGAAAATATATTAATTCAGGAAAACTTGGCTTATTAGGCAAATCGGTCCTTGCATAGTAGGCTGAGAAGTGCGTTCTGGCTACTAGGTACGACATATATATATATATATATATATATATATATATATATATATATATATATATATATATATATATATATATATATATATATATATATATATATATATATATATATATGTCGTACCTAATAGCCAGAACGCACTTCTCAGCCTACTATTCAAGGCCCGATTAGCCTAATAAGCCAAGTTTTCATGAATTAATGTTTTTTCGTCTACCTAACCTACCTAACCTAACCTAACCTAGCTTTTTTTGGCTACCTAACCTAACCTTACCTATAAATATAGGTTAGGTTAGGTTAGGTAGGGTTGGTTAGGTTCGGTCATATATCTACGTTAATTTTAACTCCAATAAAAAAAAATTGACCTCATACATAGAGAAAAGGGTTGCTTTATCATTTCATAAGAAAAAAACTAGAGTAAATATATTAATTCAGGAAAACTTGGCTTATTAGGCAAATCGGGCCTTGAATAGTAGGCTGAGAAGAGAGTTCTGGCTACTAGGTACGACATATATATATATATATATATATATATATATATATATATATATATATATATATGTCGTACCTAGTAGCCAGAACGCACTTCTCAGCCTACTATGCAAGGCCCGATTTGCCTAATAAGCCAAGTTTTCATGAATTAATTGTTTTTCGACTACTTAACCTACCTAACCTAACTTTTTCGGCCACCTAACCTAACCTAACCTATAAAGATAGGTTAGGATAGGTTAGGTAGGGTTGGTTAGGTTCGGTCATATATCTACATTAATTTTAACTCCAATAAACAAAAATTGACCTCATACATAATGAAATGGGTAGCCTTATCTTTTCATAGGAAAAAAAATAGAGAAAATATATAAATTCAGGAAAACTTAGCTTATTAAGCAAATTGGGCCTTGCATTGTAGGCCGAGAAGTGCATTCTGGCTACTAGGTACGACATATATATATATATATATATATATATATATATATATATATATATATATATATATATATATATATATATATATATATATATATATATATATATATAGTGTGTGTGTGTAATTACCTAAGTGTAGTTACAGGATGACACCGTCTTCCCAGCACTCTTTGTCATATAACGCTTTGAGACTACTGACAGTCTTGGCCTCCACCACCTTCTCACCTAACTTGTTCCAACCGTCTACCACGCTATTTGCGAAAGTGAATTTTCTTATATTTCTTTAGCATCTGTGTTAAGCTAGTTTCAATCTATGACCTCCTGTTCTTGAAGTTTCAGGTCTCAGGAAATCTTCCCTGTCGATTTTATCAATTCCTGTTACTATTTTGTATGTAGTGATCATATCACCTCTTTCTTCTGTCTTTTAGTTTTGGCATATTTAATGCCTCTAACCTCTCCTCGTAGCTCTTGCCTTTCAGTTCTGGGAGCCACTTAGTAGCATGTCTTTGCACCTTTTCCAGTTTGTTGATGTGCTTCTTAAGATATTGGCCAACTTCTGTTGTTGGGCACCACACAACAGCTGCATATTCTAGCGTTGGCGTAACAAAAGTCATGAACAATTTCTTTAGTATATCACCATCCATGTATTTAAACGCAATTCTAAAGTTAGAAAGCATAGCATAGGCTCCTCGCACAATATTCTTTATGTGGTCCTCAGGTGATAGTTTTCTATCTAGAACCACCCCTAGATCTCTTTCTTTATCAGAATTCTTTAAAGATTTCTCACATAATGTATAGGTTGTGTGGGGTCTATGTTCTCCTGTTCCACATTCCATAACATGGCATTTATTAACATTAAATTCCATTTGCCAAGTGATGCTCCATATACTTATTTTATTCAGGTTTTCTTGAAGGGCATGACAATCATCTAAATTTCTTATCCTTCCTATTATCTTAGCATCATCAGCAAACATGTTCATGTAATTCTGTATACCAACTGGTAGATCATTTATGTAGACAATAAACATCACTGGTGCAAGAACTGAACTCTGTGGTACTCCACTTGTGACATTTCTCCAGTCCGATACATTGCCTCTGATTACTGCCCTCATTTTTCTATCAGTCAGAAAATTTTTCATCCATGTTAGAAGCTTACCTGTCACCCCTCCAATATTTTCCAGTTTCCTGAACAACCTCTCTATGTGGAACTCTGTCGAATGCCTTTTTTAGGTCCAGATAGATGCAGTCAACCCAACCATCTCTTTCCTGTAATATATCTGTTGCTCGATCATAGAAACTGAGTAAATTCGATACACAGGATCTTCCAAATCGAAAACCATACTGTCTGTCTGAAATTATATCATTTCTCTCCAGGTGTTCTACCCATTTAGTTTTAATTATTTTTTCCAATATTCCAATTCCAATTTTTTCCAATAATGTGTGTGTGTATGTATATTTGTGTTGTTGAATATGACCGAAAGTCATAGTCTTTCTGCCCCTCTCCTTACTGCTATTGTTGTTTCTCACATCTTTGTATTGCTTGTATGTTTGGGCAATTTTTCCCTTTTTCCTAGTTCTGCAGCTCTGCTTTAGTATAAATTTTGTTGTGCCATTATCATATATTTCACAAAACTTGACATACATCTCATTTACTTCATGTCCTAACTGCAAGTGTTTGTCAAATTCCTTAAGGAAATATCTGAGTTCCCCATAATGACCTCTCCACAAGTCAGGTTTTTCAACTGCTTCAAGCTCATTTTCTTCCAGATTATAATGCATTGCATACTTTATTCCCAAAAAGACATGGTCACTTTTACCCAAGTGACAATGTCACTTGGGTAAAAGGAGGGAGGTACTGAAAGGAGGAAAAGGGAGGTACCAATGGAGGGAGGTACTGAATGATAAATATATCTTTCTCTTTCCTGGTAAATATAATATCCTGCATGGAGGGAACATCCCCTTCCCTCATCCTCGTAGCTTGTTTAACATGTAGAAACATAAATGTTTACAGGGTGAGGTTTACGAAATTATATATTATATATATATATATATATATATATATATATATATATATATAAAGTTTGTGTGTGTGTAATTTATATAAATAAATAATTAAATATTAATTTTGTTAATATCTTTTCAGGGAAAACTTGCAAGTACAATTCGTATACAAGAGGGGCAACAAGAGCCAGAGGATGTCTACTAAGAAAATATATGTCTTTATCCTCACACTCTTGATATATGGTCTTCTCTGGTCTCTTTATTTTCTCTCCTCACAAATGTCCCTTTTTTTTTATTTCTTTTACGTTTCTCTCCTGTTTTTCTTATCTTTTAATCTCTCCTATCCTCCTCTCTTCTAACACCTCTCGTTTCCTGTCTCTTCTAGCTTCTCTCTTCCTTTACTTTTTATATTTGTGGTATTAATTTATGTCATTTTTATCTTGTATATTTTTCTTGTATCTTTTTCTTATCTTGTGTTTCTCTTCCCCTTCTCTTCAATGATTTCTCATTTCTCTCCTCTCTCTGTTTCTGTTCTGTCTTCTCTCTCCTTGCCTTAATTTTGTTCTGTCTCCTCTTTTGTTGTGTGTGTGTCTTTCTGTCTCTGTCTGTCTGTCTCTCTCTCTCTCTTTCTCTCTCTCTCTCTCTCTCTCTCTCTCTCTCTCTCTCTCTCTCTCTCTCTCTCTCTCTCTCTCTCTCTCTCTCTCTCTCTCTCTCTCTCTCTCTTTCTTTCTCTTTCTCTCTTTCTCTCGCTCTCTCTCTGGCTCTCTTGCTCTCTCTCTCTCTCTCTCTCTCTCTCTCTCTCTCTCTGGCTCTCTCTCTCGCTCTCTCTCTCTCTCTCTCTCTCTCTCTCTCTCTCTCTCTCTCTCTCTCTGGCTCTCTCTCTCGCTCTCTCTCTCTCTCTCTCTCGCTCTCTCTCTCTGGCTCTCTCTCTCACTCTCTCTCTCTGGTTCTCTTGCTCTCTCTCTCTCTCTCTGGCTCTCTCTCTCTCTCTCTCTGGCTCTCTCTCTCTCTCTCTGGCTCTGGCTCTCTCTCTCTCTGGCTCTGGCTCTCTCTGGCTCTGGCTCTCTCTCTCTCTCTCTCTGGCTCTCTCTCTCTCTCTGGCTCTGGCTCTCTCTCTCTCTGGCTCTGGCTCTCTCTCTCTCTGGCTCTGGCTCTCTCTCTCTCTCTGGCTCTCTCTTTCTCTCTGTCTCTCTGTCTCTCTCTCTCTCTCTTTCTCTGGCTCTCTCTCTCTGGCTCTGGCTCTCTCTCTGGCTCTCTCTCTCTCTCTCTCTCTCTCTCTCCCTCTCTTTCTCTGGCTCTCTCGCTCTCGCTCTCTCTGGCTCTCGCTCTCTCTGGCTCTCGCTGGCTCTCGCTCTCTCTGGCTCTCGCTCTCTCTGGCTCTCTCTCTCTCTCTCTGGCTCTCTCTCTCTGGCTCTCTCTCTCTGGCTCTGGCTCTCTCTCTCTGGCTCTCTCTCTCTCTGGCACTGACTCTCTCTCTAGCTCTGACTCTCTCTCTGGCTCACGCTCTCCCTCTCTGGCTCTGGCTCACGCTCTCTCTCTCGGGCTCTCTCTCTCTCTCTGGCTCTCTCTTTCTCTCTGGCTCTCTCTCTCTCTCTCTGGCTCTCTCTCTCTCTCTCTGGCTCTGGCTCTCTCTCTCTCTCTGGCTCTGGCTCACGCTCTCTCTCTGGCTCTCTCTTTCTCTGGCTCTGTGGCGCTCTGTGGCGCTCTCTCTCTGGCTCTCGCTCTCTCTCTCTGGCTCTCATATTTCATTTGATTTAAAAATGTCTGAGATTTTTACTTAATCTAAGTTATATTGCATGGTGCTAATATGAATATTATACATGACTGTTTTTTCTTTTCTTTCTCTCTCTCTTTCTCCCTTTCTTTCTTTCTCTTTCTTTCCTTCTCTCTCTCTTTTTCTTTCTCTTTCTTTCCTTCTCTCTCTCTTTTTCTTTCTCTTTCTACATGAATATTATACTTGACTGTGTTTACATTCACTTGTAGATTTTTATTTTTAGTTAATTAGTCCTAAACTTTTGATTAATAGATTTTTATTATTAGTCATAGAAAAACTATAGTGTTATATGTATACTCGGAAAATTTTACTTGTTTTTTAAGTAACAATAACTGCTTGTAACGTCAGACTGATCTCAGCATGACATGAATCACAGGCTGCTTGATCACAAAATCTATTGTGTTCACATATTGCATTTATAGATTTTTAAATTTTTACTTTTATATTCTGTTATAGATATAGTCTATATATTTCGAGCTATTACATATATTTTGTTGTATTACTCATTCTTAATTAAATAAATATAATATTTTAATTCTCTTTTTGTACCCTATTTATTTGTAATTTACACATACATATATAGGATGTCCATTTCTTTCTCAGATATGTCTTCCTTTTTTCTCTCCCTTTCTATTTCAGATATGAATTAAAAAATTATTATACCCTAATTTACCCTAAACGTTTTAATGTAGGTAATTAAAAGATTATAAAAAAGTTTTTAGAAATGTTAATTATTTACGTTCTAAGGTTGTATATAAAAGTTCTCAAAAAAACTTTTCTAAACGTAATTATAAACGTGCTGAAAACAATGAAATGTCGTTTTTAGGATGTTTTAAAAACATGAAAATGTTTGCTGGGAAGTACTACACCACACAACAACCGCACTACTACCAGAACTGGACGAATCACTACCAAAACAACACATTGCACATCACTACCAAAACAACACAACATAACACAAGCATTGGCAAAGAATTATAGACCAGTTGCACTAACATCCCACATAATAAAATTATTTAAGTGTGATCAGGAGTCAGGTTACTAGTTTTATAGAGACCAATGACCTCCACAATCCAGGCCAACATGGATTTAGAGCAGGAAGATATTGAAATACCTCTTACAGCTATCTCTCATGTCCTCTACTTGTACAGTACAGCTACTTGACCATTACAACAAAATCACTGAGATATGAGATAATGATGACACTAACCTCATCTACTCAGAATCCAACCCACTCATATTAAATAATGATGTAAACAATAAATTAAAAAAAATCCACTTATTAATGTCAACCAACAAACTCACACTAAACATAAAAAGGACCTACAACATCTTACTTGGGAGCAAATCAACAAATGCAATTCATCTACAGTTACACAATGTTAACATCAGAAATAAAAAAGATGGTAAGTTCCTTGGTCTATACTTAGATCTGCCCGAAACGCTATGAGTGCTAGTTGCTTTACAAGAATGTATAACTTCAAGTCACTGTACTCTCCCCCAATGTACCTTCTTGTATATAAAGAAAAAATAAATAAATAAACAAACACATAATAAATCAATACTTACTAAATTTTGTCTATTATGTAGCAAAGAAGCAGGTCTACGGAAGGCTTTTCTGTTGAGTTCGAAGCCCAGATTACTCGTGGTCTCTGAAATAAGTTAAGATTATAAGTATAAAATTTATAAAACCAAATAATAAATCGGGTATTGCTCAATTTCAGATGCAGACGTACTGAATGATATATCAGACCGTCAGCATGGTATTCGATCTGGAAGGTCCAGTGTAACGAATTTACTCAGTTTCTATGATCGAGCCACAGAGATCTATAAAGAATTCTGATCAAGAAAGAGATCTAGGGGTGGTTTTAGATAGAAAACTATAACCTGAGGATCATATTAAGAACATTCTGCGAGGGGCCTATGCTACACTTTTTAACTTTAGAATTGCTTTTAAATACATAGGTCAAAAAGTTTTAAAAGTTTTAAAAGTTTTTTAAACCTCTCGTGTATCATGAGTGTGGAAAAGCTTCAGATGGTCCATTCAGATGATGAATATTACCTAGTTCCTTCATCTGGGAAGAATGAACACATATTGGTGCATTCGGATGATAAAAACTAACTACTGTAGTTCAATTGATCAACAGACTGTATATCATATGCAGACTGTATGTGGATCGGCGGGCCACTCCAAACAACAGCCTTGTGGACCAAGCTCCACCAGGCCTAAAGCACAAAGTGGTCCACTGGCACCGGCAACTTCAACCATAAATGTTCTCAAAGCTTACTAAAAATGATTGAATTAGACTAGACTACAGCAATCTTAACCTTGTATCTGTTTCCACCAATCTTGTTCAGTACATGCTTCAACATATCAGCAATACTTGATATGTAAATATATCTCACTGTGTCATTACAATATGCACCTCCCAACTAGGACAGCATTTGTACCTGTTACAATAATGCATAAACTTTAAGGCAATAGAGTATAATGTATGTCTTTCAATCTCAACATTAGATTTTATAACTTTCTAATGTAATAAATAAATACCATTAAACTATTTTCTGTTTAACTGTTAGAAAAAATCAATTAGATATATAAAAAGAAATAAAAAAGATTACATGGATAGTAAAATCTGGATTCCCAACTACAATTTATATAGATGTGATAGAGAAACTAGGTCAAATGGAGGAGTAGGTCTGTATATTAAACAGCACCTGACGTGCACAGAGCTACTAAACTCAATGTGGTGGTAGAGTGGTGGGGGGGGGGGAAACATTGCAGAAAAAAACAAAAATACAATTTGATCAACAAAACAGCATTGTTTAAAATAGAAGACATGGGTTGACATTTTGGGGGTAAGGTAGGTTACATTGAGTTAATTAGTTAGTACTTAGTTTTTATCTTAAACTGGTTGGGAGAGGTACAGTGTTGCTGTGCTGGTGAAAGAACACCTAAAGGTAAATTAAATAATGATTGCGAATCCACAAGAAGTTGACATAATAGCGCTAGAGATCTGCAATCAGGATGATAAACTTTCCTTAAAGAATTTGACAAACACTTGCTGATAGGACATGAAGTAAATGAAATGTATGTCAAGTTTTGTGAAATATATGATAAAAGCACAACAAAATTTGTACCAAAGGAGAGATGCAGAACTAGGAAAAGGGGTTTGTTCAACAGAAATTGCGAGAGGGCCTGAGACCCAAACACACACAAATGGAATCAATATATAGCAAGAGGCCAAACCCCCAAACATACAAGCGATGCAAAGATGCAAGAAACAGCAGCAGCAGTAAGGAGAGGGACTGAAGGACCATAAATAAAGTGTGAAAATAAACTTGAGTAAATTTTTTTAACTACTCTCGACAGTGAAGAAAAACAAATATTCAGACGATTTGTGTTAGAATCATTAATCTTACACTTTCGGTCATATTCAACAACACAAATACACACACACACACATTCCTGTTGCTGTAGCAGGTGAAGAATTACACACACAGATCACAATAACGTGATGCATCAAATGAACAAATCCACAAGGGCCGTGACGAGGATTCGAACCTGCGTCCGGGAGCATCCCAGACACTGCCTTAATCGGCTGAGCTACAACAGGGTAAAAGGGTTGAAACCGAAGTTCTACTGAACTTACTGGATCCCATAGCCTCTCCGAGGCACAAACCAGGCTTTTACACAACCCCCCCCCCCCCTGCACCCGAGCTATGTCAACAGGCCGTTCTCCCTCTTCGCCCTTACATCATCACACACAGATCACAATAACGTGATGCATCAAATGAACAAATCCACAAGGGCCGTGATGAGGATTCAAACCTGTGTCCGGGAGCATCCCAGACACTGCCTTAATCGACTGAGCTACGACAGGGTAAAAGGGTTGAAACCAAACTTCTACTGAACTTCCTGGATCCTTTTACCCTGTTGTAGCTCAGTCGATTTAGGCAGTGTCTGGGATGCTCCCGGACGAAGGTTCAAATCCTCGTCACGGCCCTTGTGGATTTGTTCATTTGATGCATCACGTTATTGTGATCTCTGTGTGTGATGATGTAAGGGCGAAGAGAAAGAACGACCTGTTGACATAGCTCAGGTGCAGGGGGAGGGTTGTGTACAAGCCTGGTTTGTGCCTCGGAGAGGCTATGGGATCCAGTAAGATCGTTCTTCCTTTCCTCCCTAGAATCTGGATGTAGCAGGTACTCAATTGTCAAAAGTGAAAAAATTTGGTTTGTCTTCCGAACGCACCATATCGGTAAATTTTTTAATAATCTTTTAAAAATAGTAAATGCCACTATTTTTGCAAAATTATTACAAGATCTATTATTCTAATAAGGGTTTGATAAAATACAGTAGGCTGCCTACTGGTTTTACCTGTAATAAGGTTTGATACAGATGATTATGGATATATTGAAATGCTCTTATTGTTAAGAAGCAATTTTTTAAAGAGTATTTTGTAATGAGCAGCTCTGAAAATCAGTTGATTACAGATAATTAAGGCAATGTCTGAGATGCTCCCGGACACAGGTTTGAATCCTCATCACGGCCCTTGTGGATTTGTTCATTTGATGCATCACGTTATTGTGATCTGTGTGTGTGATGATGTAAGGGCGAAGAGGGAGAACGGCCTGTTGACATAGCTCGGGTGCAGGGGGAGGGTTGTGTACAAGCCTGGTTTGTGCCTCGGAGAGGCTATGGGATCCAGTAAGATCGTCCTTCCTTTCCTCTCTAGAATCTGGATGTAGCAGGTGCTCAATTGTCAAAAGTGAAAAAATTTGGTTTGTCTTCCGAATGCACCATATCGGTAAATTTGTCAATAATCTTTTAAAAATAGTAAATACCACTATTTTTGCAAAATTATTACAAGTTCTATTATTCTAATAAGGGTTTGATAAAATACAGTAGACTGCCTACTGGTTTTTGGTTGCCAGTTTCCTCAAGTTAATTTCCGTGATTTACACACAAATTTATATACATACAAATACATATACACACATATAATATATATATATATATATATATATATATATATATATATATATATATATATATATATATATATATATATATATATATATATATATATATATATATATATATATGCATATAAATAAAAAAACAAGTAAATGTAAATAATTTTACCTTGCACCTAGATCCACCAAGCCTGTATGGCGCGCGTTTCAGTACTTCGGAAATCTAGAACTATCTAGAATCTCTAATCTGCAATGAAACAATACATATTATTGCACTTACCAAAACATGGATGAATGTAGAAAATACAGAACTATTAGCTGAATATCAAATAAATGGATTTAATCTATTTCACACAGATAGATATATTAGACCGTGTATGTTAGGTAATACCTAACATACACGCCTCCACACACACTACATTTGAAATGTAGTCTCAAAAAGACTACATTTCAACAGCAAAGATTACTCCATAAAAAAATAATTAAATTATTGACCAACATGAGAGAGGGTTAGCCAACATGAGAGGGTTGTGTTGATTGCCTGAAAATATTTAAATTGTTTCATGTATTGAATGGCATTTTTCAAGTTACAACATTTTTTAAATTACTGAACTAGATTCTAGGCTTTGCTAGGCTTAATTCAATTATTACAGATAAGCCTAACCTAGCGTAGAACCCAGTGGGTTTTCTTCCTATTGGGGAGTGTTGTACATGCCTCGCCTCCACATACACACTAGCACAGCCATGCCTCGCCTCCACATACACACTAGCACAGCCAGGCCTCGCCTCCACATACACACTAGCACAGCCAGGCCTCGCCTCCACATACACACTAGCACAGCCAGGCCTCGCCTCCACATGCACACTAGCACAGCCAGGCCTTGCCTCCACATACACACTAGCACAGCCATGCCTCGCCTCCACATACACACTAGCACAGCCAGGCCTCGCATCCACATACACACTAGCACAGCCAGGCCTCGCCTCCACATACACACTAGCACAGCCAGGCCTCGCCTCCACATACACACTAGCACAGCTAGGCCTCGCCTCCACATTTAAACCAACCAAGCCCACAAATACGGTAACATGGACCAGCATTACACCGTCTAACATACTCTGTCAGATGTAACAACTAAATTTGTGAATTCAAGACCTAATCTATTGTATAACACAGTGTTAGTACGAGAAAAACATTACTTACATTCGAAGCCGTGTTTTAAAATGGTGGCGGTCTTGTTGTACTGACGCTCCACACTGTGTGTTCGTTTGCGTATGATGAACGTGTGACAATTTACTACAACAATTATTTAATTATTCTTATTCTTTATTTTACTATTTTTAGGGTACATGAAATTTCTAACTTATTTGCACACAATAATATAATTGCATTGTCATAACCTTTATATATTACGGAAAATACGATGACATGAACGAAGTCAAAGTGAAGTTGAAGTCAAAGTCATTCGCCGAACGTATTAGTCATTTTTTTTCTCCCAAACGATATGGGATAACAAATCCACAGAGAATATTAGTGTACAGTAAAGTCAATTTTATTCAGGAAAGTACATACATAGTTGATTTACAAACATAATGTTGGATTTATAGATAGAGCTAGTGCATACAATACCTAAAGCCACTATAGTAGGCATAGCATTTCAGGCAACCGGGCAGTATATATGGACCCCTTACTCAAATCTCTGAATATGTTAGATATTAAGTCCCTGCACATACTCTCATGTGTATTTTATATATATAAAACGCTGCACTGTAATGTCAATCCAGACCTTAAAATCTTCCTAGAAGGTTGTAACAGATCCCATGAGCACCACACCAGAAACAAATACCTATTTGATATTCCAAGAGTACGAGTTAGTCAAACTAGAAATGCTTTACAAATCAAGGGACCTCGAATGTGGAATGACCTTCCCAATTATGTTAAAAACTGTACCTCTCCCAACCAGTTTAAGATAAATAAAGATAAATTTATAAGTTAAGAAAAATTCCACAAATCAACAACCCTGTTACTGACCCAGTATTTACCCAAGTCTTTCCTAAATCTAAACTTATCCAATTTATACCCATTGTTTCGTGTTCTATCTTGTGTTGACAATTTTAATACCCTATTAATATCCCCTTTGTTATATCCATTCAGGAAATTGTGGTTGATCTCGAACCCATTGAAAATGTGACGACTTATACTGAATTTTGGGCGTTACAGGGCAAAAACTTTTATACCAACGGACTCATAGAACATTCTATTGCGAAAACATTGGCACAAAAATGAATGACGTACATACAATAATAATGTCAGGACAGTGAAATAATTATAAACTTTCAAAGCGCTGTATCGCCCATGTGTCGTCCTGTCACCAATACTGGGTAACAGTTCCACCACTTCCCACACTCTTGCGGGTGGGCCGCGACCATTATTCTACGTTTATATTCATATCACCGTGTTTTGAATTTCATTGCGAGTACATTGATACCAAAATTAACGCTGTAGGACAAGTGTGGAAGTGATAACAATCCCAAGAGTAAAAACATTTTGTTGCTCTTGGGCACTCACGGCAAGTCATCTACGTAGGTATTTATTTGGTGCTGGTATCCATATAACTTTTTGTGACCGTTTTTACTGATGTTCTTCTAGAGAATGTTATTGCGAACACGTTGGTACCAAAATGAAATACATAGCTCAAGAACTAAGGTCAGGAGAGTAAAAAGAGTATACACATTTTTGTTTTGACGCTTAAGGTTATTGTGAGTACTCATCCCCTGCCTAGAAACTGGAATTCTGGTTGATCTCGAACCCATTGATAATGTGATTTAGTTTATTCTGCCATTTAAAGAAAAAAAGAGCATATCAATGTTATATCACAGAAAACGAATTTATCATAAACTCATGTATTTGTCTTACAGGCTATGGTGCCAATGTCAGAATTGTCAAAATGATGTACTTTGCATACATCAGATCTTTAGTGGATTATGCTGCACCTCTGCTTGTTTTGATGCCTGAAAGAAAGCTTGGAGGACTTGAAAAATTGCAGAACGAAGCCTTGAGGATAATCCTTGGGTGCCCTCGTACCAAAAAGATACTTAATATGAGAAAGGAACTTAATATTCTGAGCGTTTTTGATCGTGTTACTGAAATTAACTGTCAAATTGGTATAAAAATGCTTAGGCTAACTCATCCTAATCCTTGCACAGAAGCCCTCCAGAATTTCTTTATTGAAGATCAGCATTGTTCCAAATGGATAACAAAAACTGGAACTCAACTCAGAATATATGGGGTTCATGATTTGTACCAAGAGAAACAACAACGGCACTTTCCTGCACCGTAGGAGGTTACACCCTTTCCAGTTTTAATCCCTCCCTTTCCACCCAAGAAGCAAATTAGAGATCAGCCCAAGCTTCGTCTTGAGGCAAAGCTCAACGCCTTAAGCCATATTGATGCTCTGTCCACAGAGCATTCTCTCTCTCAAATTATATACACTGATGGTTCCCTACACCGCACCACGGGTGCAGCTGGAAGTGCAGTTGTCCTGACAATGGGCGATGGCCTATACTTTGAGTGGGGAGTCCGTATAAACAACTGGGCCTCTACCCTTCAGACTGAACTATTTCCCTTGATCCTTGCACTGAAATGTGTACAAGTCTCAAAACTTGATACATTAATTGTAAGTGACTCCTAATCAACCTTAAATGCTCTCAACTCTTTAAGACATAACTGTAACATGCTTGTGTTGGAAGCTAGACACAAATACAACAAAATTATTAAGGTTGGTAACAGAGTCCATTTCATGTGGTCTCCATCTCATGTTGGGCTCCGAATGCATGATAGAGACGATAAGTTAGCCAAAGAATCTGCCTTTAAAGGAGCCGTTGAGTGTAACCTTGGATTGTCAATGACCAATCTGAGAGCAGCAGTACACCGAGAACTTCAACAAGATCTTGTAGATCTGAGGCAAAGTGAAATTGACACCAGTAATTCCATCTATCATCATACTATCATACAAGAGGAGCCACACATCTATGGATCATCCAATAAAATCAGCAGACTTCTAGATGTTACTACTGCTCGGCTTAGACTCGGTTACAAGTATCTCTGGGAATTCTCATTATCTGCTGATGTAGACCTGACCAAATGTAAACTGTGTCAACAAAATTATTCGCACACCCTCCGTCACTATGTGATGGAGTGCGAAAAGATACATGAATTTAGAGACAATTCTATAACCAATGTTCCAGCGATGTGTCAATATTTCATTCAAAATGATCTGCTACCAGAAATTTTAGCCAAATATCCCCAGTTTGCTAACTGTAGATAACAACTAAGTGATTGTAACCTATCCACCGCTGCCCACTGGATGGGGGGCGGTGTGCAGGACAAACATATAAATTTTGATACTAGCTCTCCACATATGTCAGTTGCTTAATTTAGAACCTGTACTTGAGGTCGATCTCGAACCCATTGTTGATGTGATGACTTATATTGAATTTTGTAACTAGCTCATCAAGATTGTAACTTGCTTAGCTAAATGAATTGTGGGGTTCAGTCCCTGAGCCCATTATGTGCCTCTGTAACCCTTTCCACTACCGCCCACAATATGGGTATGGGGTGCATAATAAATGAACTATACTAACTAACTCATATTGAACTGTTCCATCTCATGTTGGAATAGTGCTCAACGAGGTGGCGGATGACTTGGCCAAACGTGCCACATCAAAACCACAAGTTGACATTGAATGTGAATTAACAATGAGACAAGTAAGATTTATACTAATACATTTATACTAACTCTGTTGAGCGTTGACCATTTATACATCAACTCTGTTGATGTGAGCACTTTAGTTTAGTCTGCCGTTTAAAGAAAAAAAGAGCATATCAATGGTATATCACAGAAAACGAATTTATCATAAACTCATGTATTTGTCTTATCATATTGAACTGCATTCATATTTTTAATATATAACAATATGAATATACAAATTTCTGTAAATCCCCTACCATGTTGGAATCTGTGGAAATGAATGAGCAAATGTGCTGGCTGAAGGCACTGAAGGAAACTACATTGCTTTCATTTTGGATACAAATGTCCATGGAGATTCAAAATGGAAACTAATATAGTTGAACCTGCAGAGAGGAGTTTAAGAATCTGTGTTGAGAGTGATGGACACAGCCTTCACAATTATACTTCAGAGAATGTAAACATCTAAGAGTCATTAGAAATATGTGTAGAATAATAAACCCTACATTGTTTGAGTTAGGGAAAACACCATTTGTCATATATAGATACTAGCTGTTCCTAAAGATTCACCCATTT
Organism: Procambarus clarkii; assembly: GCF_040958095.1. Classification (NCBI taxonomy): domain Eukaryota; kingdom Metazoa; phylum Arthropoda; class Malacostraca; order Decapoda; family Cambaridae; genus Procambarus; species Procambarus clarkii. The sequence continues at coordinate 16,007,752 of NC_091166.1, forward strand.
TGCACCAGCAAGATAACATATAAGATTTTATGAGTTGACGAATGTTAATCTTCTTGTTTGATAAACTGTGAACTTGAGACATAGTTAATAAGAACATTCCAATATATTAAGACAACAAAAAGTTTTCAGATTCTTTCACACCACTTTCCAGCAACTTTTATAATTTATATAAATTATTTTAGGGAATAATACATAAATTATATATTTAAACATGATATAGTGTTTAGTGGAATGCATAAGGAGTCAAATTGTGTTAAAAAGAGCGATTTTTAGAAAATTTGGAAAACTACTTTTTTCTGTTCATATAATAACTAAATGGATTTTAAAGGTTTCACTCAGCCAATATATATCATTCACAATTTATTAATGAATTTTACAAAAAAACACCATAAATTTTATATTTAAACATGTAAAAACTATTTGTTTTACATTTGGAACAAAATAATTGTAGAAAAACAATTTAAAATAAATCCTTTGTGTTTGGATTTTTTGAGTAAAAGTTTCTCAAAGGCTCTCCTACACCATTCTCAATGCAAATCCTTCCCAAACCTATGGGAAGAGATAGGCGAACGTTGCCTAGATGATTTGTGTTTGCTGGGCTGTCACAGGTGTGGCAACTATATAGTAGGTATATAAAAACATGCGCATTTCCCTCACATGAAAAACTGAGTTTTTCATGTGAGGGAAATTTTCGAAACCTCTTTATTGATTGCTTTGAAATTTTGACACAACGTTGCATTCAAATAGACGCGTCTTTTTATATATCTACTATATACATACCTCACCTGAGACAGGAAAAAAACTGACTTTTTTTAAAAACAGCGCCATTTGTTGGACGTAAGAGCAACACATGCTGTAATCTCCGAAAGTTCTACACCGATTGCTTTGAAATTTTGACACAACATTGCATTCGAATAGGCGCGTCTTTTTTATATACCTACTATATAGAAACCAACCCTCTGAGAGGTAAAAACATGCGTTTTTGACAAAACAGCGCCATCTGTTGCACATAATAGCAACATGCACGCTACCTTGAGGTGCTTCCGGGGCTTAGCGGCCCGGTCGTCGACCAGGCCTCCTGGTTGCTGGACTGATCAACCAGGCTGTTGGACGCGGCTGCTCGCAGCCTGACGTATGAGTCACAACCTGGTTGATCAGGTATCCTTTGGAGATGCTTGTCCAGTACTCTCTTAAACACTGTGAGGGGTCTGCCAGTTAAGCCTTTATGTGTAGTAGAAGCGTGTTGAACAGTCTCGGGCCTCTGCTGTCGATAGAGTTCTCTCTCAGAGTACCTGTTACACCTCTGCTTTTCAACGGGGGTATTCTGCACATCCTGCCATGTCTTCTGGTCTCATGTGATGTTATTTCTGTGCGCAGGTTTGGGACCAGCCCCTCAATTATTTTCCACATCTAAATTATTATGTATCTCTCCCATCTGCGCTCAAGGGAGTACAGATTTAGGCTCTTTAGTCGGTCCCAGTAATTTAGATGTTTTACTGAGTGGATTCTAGTAGTAAAGGATCTCTACATGCTCTCCAGGTCAGCAATTTCTTCATCTTTAAAAGGGGCTGTCATTGTGCAGCAGTACTCTACTCTAGAGAGCACAAGCGTTTTGAAAAGTATCATCATCGGTATAGCATCTCTAGTGTGAAAAGTTCTTGTTATCCAACCTGTCATTTTTCTTGCAGTTGTGATGGCTACTTTATTGTGTTCTTTAAAGGTAAGGTCTTCCAACATGAGTACACCCAGATCCGCTACGGGCTCACCATAGCCCGTGCTACTTGGAACTTTTTGTTTCAGGTAGCGAATCTTAAACAACAACAACTTTACATTACCTTTTCGTTCTATGTTATGATTTGCCTGAGTTTTGTACGTGGTTTCCGTTTTTATATTTTCATTTTTTCCGTAGTGCATGAGCTGGAAATTATCTTCGTTAAACACCATATTATTTTCTGAAAGACCTGATCTACATCTGATTGGAGGTTTGCCGTGTCCTCTATGTTGCCTACTCTTATGAAAATCCTAGTGTCATCTGCAAAGGATGATACAGTGCTATAGGTTGTGTTCTTGTCTATGTCCGACATCAGGATGAGAAAAAGTACTGGAGCAAGCACAGTACCCTGGGGGACTGAGCTCTTCACGGTTGATGGGCTGGATTTTATTTTGTTGACTATTACACATTGGGTTCTGTTGGTCAGGAAATTGTAGATCCATCTGCCCATTTTTCCGGTAATTCCTTTTGAACGCATTTTATGTGCAATAACACCATGGTCACATTTATCAAAAGCTTTTGCGAAATCTGTGTAAATTACATCTGCGTTTTGTTTGTCTTCCATAGCATCTAATGCCATATCATAGTGGTCCAGCAACTGCGACAGGCAAGAGCCCCCTGTTCTGAAGCCATGTTGTCCGGGGTTATGGAGTTGCTGTGATTCCATGTGTTTTGTGATCTTCTTGAGGTTATCTTATCTTACTTCTTAGCACTCTCTCAAATTTTTTTATGATGTGCGATGTTAGTGCTATCGGTCTGTAATTTTTTGCCTCTGCCTTATTTCCTCCTTTATGGAGTGGTGCTATCTCTGCTGTTTTTAGTATGACAGGGATAACGCCAGTATCTAGGCTTTGTCTCCACAGAATGTGAAGGGCCTGCGATAGAGTTTTTTTACAGTTCTTGATGAATATGGAGTTCCAAGAATCCGGGCCTGGTGCTGAGTGCATAGGCATACTGTTTATGGCTTCTTCAAAATCCAGTGGGGATAGGGTGACGTCTGATATGATTTGATGTTGGTATCATATCCATGAAAAATTAATTTGGGTTATCAATGTTTAGTGCGCTTAGTGGCTCGCTGAAAACAGAGTCGAACTGGTTCCTCAGTAACTCGCTCATTTCTTTGTTGTCATCGGTGAAAGTTCCATCTTCCTTTCGCAGGGGCCCGATACTAGATGTGGCTTTTGATCTTGATTTTGCATAGGAGAAAAAATATTTCGGATTTCTCTCTATTTCACTGATGGCCTTTTGCTCTCTGCCTCTCCTGGGTTTTGTATGGTTCTTGTAGCTTGAGTTCAAATTGTTTCTATTTCTCTACCTAACCTTCTTCGCCGTTCTTGAGATAGGGTGCGACTCTCAAGTTGTTCCGTAATTCGTTTTCTTCGCCTATATAAGAAAACCCAATCCCGCTCCAATCTGCATCTCTTTCTCTTTTTTCTTAGTGGTATGCGGTTTGAATATATTTCTCGTGCTACTGAGCTTATTTTTTCCAGGCACTGGTTCAGGTTTGCATTTTCTAGCTGTTCTTCCCAGTTTATTTCTGTGAAGTCCTGGTTTATTTGCTCCGAGTTTATCTGTTTATTATTGAAGTTGAATTTGCTGAAATCTCCCCCACCGGGAATCTGGACTGGTTTTGTAGGTCCATTCCTCATGGTTGTTAGAACTTCAATTAAGTTGTGATCTGCGTAACAGGTATTTGAAATCATTATGTTCTTGATCAATTCATCAATATTAGTGAAAATGAGGTCCAGCATGTTCTCCTTCCTAGTTGGTTCTACTATTTGCTGATTTAAGTCAAACCTGTCTCACATCCGTAGCAGATCATTTGCATGTGCCTGTTCATTTAGGCTACTTCATGGTATTCTTTCTGATATTACTGTATTAGCCAGGTGCTTCCATTTCAGGTGCCATAGGTTGAAGTCCCCAAGCAGGATGATGTTCGGAGCTGGATTTGTGAGATTTTCCAAGCAGTGTTCTATTTTCATTAGTTGGTTTTTAACTGCTGAGTGTTTGCCTCCGGTGACTTATATACAAGGACAACAACTACATTTAAGATCTCTATTTTGACTATCAGCACTTCCACCATATCATTTGAGGTGTATACATGCTATACTAAATATGTCACGAATTCCATTTCATTGTTTCCGATTGCACTGATAAATTTTATTTTCACAGATTTTGATTTATTTTATATTTTATTCAATTATTTTGTGTGACATTGTGTTGAATTGAGCTGTGTTGTTTACCATACCATTCATGTTGTAAGTATAAGTATAGATGCCACATCTATGATAGGTAAAACTAAGCGTTTCTTGAAAAACAGTGCCATCTGTTGCATTTATAAGCAACACACATGCTATACTAAATATGTTACAATTTCATTTCAGTGTGTCTCATTGCACTGATAAATTGAATTTTCATAGATTTTTATTTATTTTCATTTTGATTTAATGATTTTCTGTGAATTCCGTTGGAATTGAGCTGTGTTGTTTACCATACTATTCATTTCATAAGTATAGTTTATTTTTTTATTGTTTCATATTTTCATTTCATTTTTAACTGTTTTTCTTATATATCAGTGATGGGAACATCAGCTGACTTGATGATGACCGAAAGTTGTAAGTATGAGTACGTGCTGATGAGGTACCATTGTTCGTGTCTTCGACCAGAGTCTGTGTCACGGTGGCAGGGTCAGTCATTACGTGGTCATTGACAGGTACTGGGCTGTCTTGGTCAACAGTTAGTCGGACCAACATTGGACCATCTCTTCGCTGGTTGAGGATCATTACTAAAGATCCAGGTCCTATTTTTGTAGGTTTAGCATGAGCGTTTTGTAACCAAGTGAAATCGTCAGTAGCTTTAGACAGGTGTTCCTTGACTCTCTGGAATACCAATTGAGTGTCTCTTTGTTTGACTTTAACATCATCATCATAGTTGTAAAGTGACACAGGCGGTGAGGATATAAGAGCGTTAGGGAATTTCATGTCTGTCCCAAAAAGCAGAAAGTGAGGTGTGTCTCCTATTGAGGAGTTGACAGAGGAGTTTATCGAGCTTTGGTTGATTCGCATAAGTTTATCCCATTTGTGACTGTCCCGATTGTTTGTTCCTCTGAGCGCGTTATTGACTGTTAATTTCTTATTTGTTCTTTCAGCAAGACCATTGCTAGCCAGGTTGATAAGGCATTATATTGCACTTTTTATTTTTGTACAGTTTAGCCAGTTGTTCCATAACAAAATTGTTGAATTCCGGGCCGTTGTCAGTACAGTATACTGACAACGGCCGAGAGTCCACTTAGAGTTATACCGAGAGTATAACCCTAGGTAGATCATACCTGCGAACTAAGTTATTATGAAATGCATTATGTAGTTTTGTTTGGAATCGGAACCAGTTTACCGTATTAAGAGAAGTTATCCACCACAACTAGAAGATGTTTATTACCTTTGAAAATTTCAGCAAAGTTCGTTAGCAAGTCCATAGAAACACGGTCCCAAGGTGCATTAGTTGTAGGGTAAGTCTGAATTGGGTTCAGGCCAACAACATGGGTTCTGTTAGCTAGGCAGGTTAGACATTGATCCACGTGATGTTTAATCTGTTTTGCCATTTTGGGCCAGTAGTACTCGAGGCAAGCCTGCTTTATGGTGCAGTCCTTGCCAGGATGTGCACTGTGCGTCATGGACAAGTTTCAACATGGTAGGTACAATCGACGCAGGAATAACAGGTTGATGTATCATTCTGGCAGGAGAGCCAAGCATAACCTTCATGGTACGTGGTTTACGAGTACTAGTTCCTTGAGTGGCCTAGGAGACTTGACTGTAAGAGTCGTTTTCGGGTTCATTAGAAAGTTTATAATCGGTGCCCACATTGGGTCTTGTTGTTGTGCTATTTCTACAATTTGCAAGTCTTTCGAAGGGTATTCTACTTGAACAGGAACGATGTAGTGGGAGAGGGCATCGGCAACTACATTATGTCTGCCAGGTAAGTATCCAAACGTGGGTAAGAACTTTTATATCGTGAGCGACCAACGGGCAAACTTACCTATTGGGCTCTATTTTTTCGTCAGTACATGGACAGGGTAATTGTAGATGATGTCTCTGAAATGTTTGAGAGCCCACACTACAGCTAAAGCTTCTCGTTCTGTTGTCGAGTAATTCTTTTCTGCTTTGGAGAGAACTCAGCTTGCATATGCAATTGCATGTTTTTTCTTTCGCTAGTCTGTGTTAGTACGGCTCCTAATCCTATATTACTGGCGTCGGTGACTATGACAAACGATTTCGAGAAGTCTGGGAACTTGAGAATGGGAGCAGATATCAAAGCCTCTTTAAGTGTTTTAAACACTTTCTCCTGATCAGCTGTCCTGGCGAATAGGACATCTTTCTGAAGGAGGTGAGTGACAGAAGACTCAATCACTGAATAGCCAGCGATGAAATGGCGTTAGAATCCTGTTAGCCCTATGAAGTTTAGTACAGCATCAACATTATGAGGGATAGGATACTTCTTCACAGTGTCTATCTTTGAGTTAAGAGTGGTGATGCCGTGTGAGATGACTTTATGGCCTAGAAACTTTATCTCTTTTTTTCATGACGTCACATTTGATAAGTTTGATCTTCAAATTAGCTTCAGATAGTTTCTGAAGAGCAAGTTCTAAACTTTGAAGGTGGGTCGGTACATCCTTGGATATGATTCTGAGGTCGTCGAGGTAAACCCTGAGGGTATTACTTATCATTCGCCGGAACAAGTTTGTCATAAGTCTAGAGAAGGTAATAGATCTGCTGCGTAAGCCAAAAGGCATGCTGGTGTACTGGTAATGACTGTTAGGGACTGAAAACGCTGCCAGTTCTCAGCTTTCTGGGTCAAGTGGTATTTGCCAAAATACTTGCAATAGATCAAGAGTAGAAAAAACCTTATTCTGGCCTATGTTCTGCAATAAGTCAGTGAGCACGGGAAGTGGAAACCTATCAGACATCGTCACTTGGTTACGTTTTCTGAAATCAACGACGGGATGCCATGAGCCATCCTTCATGCTTTCTGAGATCAATGGAGCATTCCATGGAGAGGTAATTTCTTCAATAACACTGCTGTGTAACATCTCGTCAATATGATGGTAGTAGTAGGGATGGCAACGCACAGGGGAATTTTTGTTTTTGGGAGAAATTCCTGTTTAAGAGCCAGGGTTTTCAGGTAAATTTAGAAATTCCTGTTTAAGAGCCAGGGTTTTTCAGGCGAATTTGGGCATTCACAGATTTGGAATTAGGAATTCTTATGAGAAAAATAATTTCCGAGACTTTAGAAGTTTGTTAAAAGTTCTTATGCTGAAAATAAGTTCATACAAGTTCGTTAAAGTTCTTATGGGAGAAATTCAAATTCCTGTTTAAGAGCCAGCATTTCCAGGTAAATTCTACGGACATATTTTGCCTGTTTTCAACATCAGAGATATCATGTTTGTGAGTCAGGGTTTTCAGGTAAATTTAGAAATTCCTGTTTAAGAGCCAGGGTTTTTCAGGTAAATTTGGGCAGTCACAGATTTGGAAGTAAGGAATTCTTAAGAGAAAAATAATTTCCGAGATTTTAGAAGTTTGTTAAAGTTCTTATTATGAAAATAATGTCATACGAGTTTGTTAAGAGTTCTTATTGGCAAATTCAAGTCACTGATATGGAATTAAGGAATTCTTATGATGAAATAATATCATACGAGTTTGTTAAAAGTTCTTATGATGAAAATAATGTCTTACGAGTTTGTTAAGAGTTCATATGGGAGAATTTTTTCAGAGTTCCTACCGATAATAAACAGATATTTAGGCTTTATACATTTAAGTAGGATTCTTACTTAGAAACTAGTATATTGCTATATAACTGAATCATTTCCCTACCAACCCCTCTCCCTGCATCTCCTGCTCATACATCACACCCCCCCTCTCTCCCCCTTACCTCGCAATCTCTCGCCTCACCTGTGTTTACCTTACGGCCCCAGTCAGACTCTGCCTTCAGGTCACCTCCTTAATCTTATCTTATCTTCTCCATAATATCTGGACCGTCCCTCCACCCTCTCTCTCTCTCTCTCCTTTTCATATTGTTCTCTCTTCTTATGTCCTTACAGCTATTTTCTGATATCGTAATGTTTTGTTCCTTTTTCATTAACCAGTCAGTTTTACACAAATCAACCAAGGCATCTCAATGTAACCTTTAATACTGAAGCCGCCTCCGAGACTATCTAAGCCGCCCCAGGCTATCTGCCCGAGGCAATCATCACCTGGTTACCTACCCTGTCATCTACCAGTCATTGTCAGCGTTCACCACCGTAATAATTTATATATATACATTAGGCGTTAATAAAACATATTTAGTTATTTATAATTTATTTAGTCATCTAATTTTAGTTTACACAATTTATAATAAAAGAGTTTAATCCCAGCATTCGCCAATCATCCTCGCTATTAATAAAACAGTCAAAACGCTCACTCAGAGGCACACTATTGTTATTACGCTCATTCAGGGGCCCCCTCAGATCGCCTAAGGCCAAAGTCCTGCACTTTCAGTCAACATTCAATCTTCATCCTGTTCACAAGGTTCCCCCAGCCTAGTCATATCATCATGTCACTGTGTCCCCTGTGCCTGTCTCCTTTCAACAACGAAATCAGGCATGTGTGTCAAACAAGATGCATAACATGCTTAGCTGAGATGTCCATCAACGCTCTTCAAGAATGCAGACTGTACTGTATAGGATGCAACGGGTCTACACCACCTGGACATTTTGACGTAACCTGTACCAGCTGTGGACAACTCTATTGTGCAAATCGTAAGTACCGCTTTTCTCGCACATTCAATAAACTTTCAAAGAAATATATATCTGAAACACACATACATACATACAGACAGTCAATTTATATATATTATTCTTATTTCAGTTCATGGTTCTACTTCCTGCCCGTACTGTCGTTGGTCCGTTAACCAGGAACCTCCCACCGAAGCCAGAAACGTCATTGAACCTCCACCCAAACGCCGTCGCATCATAAATAACCGTACGTTTTCACAATAATTTTCGTAATTTAAAAAAAGTTAATAATTGTATATTTTAACAAGTGTATAAACAAGTAATATGTACTCATACAGAAAAATGTTTCCATTACAGGAGTTCCTATTCATGATCAAGAGAATCTCATATTTGGTGGAATCAACATCCCAGCTCGTAAGTAATATTATTATTTATCTGTAATTCAGTTTTTCCTCTTATTTAGACTTTTTGTTTTTCCTCTTAATGAATCCACTTATTTAGACGATATTTTTCCTCTTAAAGTTACAAACATTGTTTTCCTATTAAGGTTTTCAAATCCTCTTCAAATACAAACATTGTTTTCCTATTACGGTTTTCAAATCCTCTTAATGTTTTCAAATTTGCTTTCCTCTTAATGTTTATTCATTGCTAATATTATATTACAGAATCGCCCCTGGATTCAACCCAACCCTCTGAGTGGAGCACGCCTGTACGCAGTCAACCCCAGCTTTCCCAGGAGCTAGAAGAAGATGCACCAGACGGCAACCTGCAGGCATCCTCAGATGAAGAAAAAGACAATCAACCCCCTGTTCATGACATATCAGATGAAGAAGTCAATGCTCCAGATTCCCCAGAGGTACTTAACTTAGATCACATTGTTCCGCGAGTGTTAGAAGTCATATGCCATTTCGAAGGATCATTCTCGAGACATTCATTCTCCATTCCCGGTCATTTAGACGCTGACCCCAGCGTATATATAAATAGGTATAGGGAATTTTTTATAGAATATATAGACAATCAGTTCAGACAAATACAGGAAGAATTCCCTCCCTCATTTCACATTTACCCTGACATAAGCCTAATTTTGCAAAAACTTAATCATGCCGACGATCAATATGAAATATTAGACGAAGTATTTTCAATTAGAGGCGAAACTCAGACTGTTACACAGGAAGAGGTGGAAGTTCTCGTAAATTCATGGGTTGACGAAATGTCTGCTAAAATTGACGAATGCCTAAAAAATGTCCAATCCTCAAGTGTAGGAATTCATTCCATGTCGGGCTTTGCCATTAATTTTTCATATATTCGCCACCCTATGCACCTTGGATCTTATGTACCATATCCTGCGAAATTAAGGGGTAAAGAATCAGTATTTAACCCTGAAAGTGAAGGAGATGAGTGTTTGTTGCAGTGCATTGCAGCGTATAAAAACTTAGCATTTTGCAGGACTATGAATAACGTTAGAAAGTGTTACAAAAACCTTCAATGGTGTAGAAGATTCGTAGTATGGGCAGATGAAATCAGATTCCCTGTATCATTTGATAATCTTAAGAAAATAGAGAAACTTAACAAAATTTCTATTTATATTTATACAGTAACTCATGAAAGTAACAGATACTATCTTAGTTTAGCTAGGAAAAGCCAAGAAAAGTATGCCGATAAAGTCCCTTTGTTGTTATTAGAAGGCAAGCATCTCTGTCTGATCAAGGATTTTGATAAATATGCTAGGAATATTAGCCACCACTCTGGAAGGATTCCTAACACTCATAAATTCTGCAAAATTTGCCTTTTGCATGCTCCCTTAGATGAAATTCAGGCTCACGAAGAGTCATGCACTGTATCCCAAGTATTTTCGTTCTATAATCCTAATGAGAACATAATTTTAAAAAATTACGGTGGGACTTATAGCCCAACTCACACCGCATATTACGATTTTGAATGTTGTTTCGCCCATCAAAATCCTAGAGGCATGGTAGAATGTAAGCATAAAGCAATTGCTTATGCCTACATATGCTTATGCTTATGCTTATGTCGTAGAAACGTATTCATACGTAGGTACAAACGCGGTTAATCATTTTATTACAAAGCTAGAAGCCTCATGGAAAGATATTCATGCTCACTCCCCAACTTCCCTAAGAACTTGTCTAGAGAACAGGAAAGAATGTTTCAAAAACAAAATACGTGTAAATTGTGTCATCAAACTTTCAAGAATAAGAAAGATAAACATAGACATCATAATCATGCTATTCAGGAAAATAATTACTTAGGTGCTTATTGTGCTCTTTGCAATTTACAATGTAAAAATGCTCGTAGATACCTGACCACATTTTCCAATAATGCTGCCTATGATCTTGGAATTATACTTAAAGAACTGCCCAAAAATCCTCACCGCGATGTAGAAATTCTAACCAAGGAAGGATTGAAATTTATGCAAGTCATCATAGGTGACCTTAAATTCCTAGATAGCCTTGCTCTCCTTAATGGGTCATTAGGAACCTTAGCAAACGAGCACATTGCATTGCCAGTAAGAAACCCACCAAGTATACTGAACACATACTAAATGGCGTATCCAATGAGGCTAAAGCTCTGTTAATTAAAGGTAAACAAAGCCTATGTTATGATTATATTTCTTCCATGGACGTGTTAGACGAACCTCAGCTCCCGTCGCGAGATAAGTTTTACAATGTTTTACATGACGCTCCACTGTCTGAAGAAAATTATAGCAATGCTCTTAAAGTATTTAATTTAGGGAACTGTACAAACATCAAGGATTACCTCATGTTATATTTAAAAGTTGACGTAGGAATGCTAGTTGATATATTTACACTTTGGCGAACATCACTGAAAGAAATTTATGAACTAGATATTGTTTTCTATGTATCACTTCCTAGTTACGCTTGGGACGCGTTCTTATTTAAATCAAAAGTTGAACTTGACTATGTGTATGATCAGAATGTATATGATTTGTTGAGAAGGAATCTTAGAGGGGGGGGTTCACATCTTCCATAAGACAATTTACACAGGCTGTTAACGAGCACACTACATCTAACCCTAGCTCTGATGACGATACTCACATTTTGTACCTCGACTTCAACAGCCTATATGCAGCGTGCATGGCTGAGGTACTTCCCCAGGGAGGGATTAGACAATTAACTGACATTGAGCGGGATACCTTATTAGGGCAAGGGTTACAACATATCCCCTGTGATCAAGACAAAGGCTATTGGATTTTATGCGATACAAAACATGTATCTCCCGAGGTAGCTAGGTATACTGATGATCTGCCCCTTGTACTGTCTCATACTAATATAACTGAGGAGTTTTTGTCAGAGTACAGTAAGAGAACCCTTAACGATGAAAAACGTAAGCTCCCGCCTAAAAATACTAAATTAATTGCATCCCACTTGCCCCAAAACAACTACTTAGTGAGCCTTGATTTCCTGCAATTGCTATTAAAACTAGGACTAGAAGTTGAACGAGTAAAAACTATCTATGAATTTAAACAGGCTCCCTATTTAAAAGATTTTATTTCAACCAACATTCGAGAGCGAGCCAATACCACCTGTAAAGTTTAAGAAAAAGCCTTTAAACTCATCAGTAATAGTCTGTATGGGAAATCAATGACCAATATTTCTAGATATGCTAATACTCACCATCTAGTAATGACAAAACATTCCTTCTTAACTCATACAAGAAATCCTTTGTATAAACGAGCTATCTCTTTAGGTCCAGATAGGGTTCTCTGTACAGTAATAAAAGACATCCTTAAAGTTACCACTCCTTCTTACATGGAATATCAGATCTTGCAGATAGCCAAGAGGCGTTTATACGAGTTCTGGTATAATGTAGTTAAAGGCCATTATGGGGAGAGAGCTAGACTAATTTATACGGATACAGACTCATTCATATTTATTCTGACCTGTAAAGATGCTTTCCAAGAAATGACAAAAGCTCCTCTAGTAGATTATATGGATTTCAGTAATTTCGACAAAGATCATCCCATGTATTCTGCTACTCGCAAAGGTGAACTAGGACTCCTCAAGTCAGAAGTAAAGCAGAAAATTATAACTGAATTAATTGCACTCAAGCCTAAAACTTATTCTCTCCTAACCCTTGATAAAGAACATTTATGTAAATGTAAAGGGATTCCTTATCACCAACAAAAGAAAATAACACATGCATCTTTTCAGAACACATTAGAGACAAATACAACTTTTTCTTTTGTATCCCGATCCATTCGTAATGTTAACGGACAGATATGCACGTGTAAAACTACTAAGCGCGGTCTGTCAGCTTTTGATGACAAGAGGTACCTCATTAGTCCCACAGAGTCATTAGCTTACGGTCACCCAGACATTCCAGAGCGTGAGGTACAGGTAGAGGAAGAGGTACAGGTAGAGGAAGAGTTGCAGGTACAGGAAGAGGTGCAGGTACAGGATCCAGTAATTGTAGATAATCCCCAACCGAGAGGTCAATTGTTCCCCATTTTTAATCTTTGGGAAAAGCGGGATAGAGTCGCTCAGCAATTATTCCCTAACAACAACTAAGTCTATGTTACTGTATTGTCTATGTATTATCTATAACTATATTCAAATGTCTATGATATTTTGATATTGTATTGGCTATGATTTTGTTACTGTATTGAATATGTTCAAATGTCTATGTTATAACTATGATTTAATGACTATGATATTTTGATATTGTATTGTCTATGATTTTGTTACTGTACTGGATATGTTCAAATGTCTATGTTATGACTATGAATTAATGACTATGATATTTTGATATTGTATTGTCTATGATTTTGTTACTGTATTGGATATGTTCAAATGTCTATGTTATGACTATGATTTATTGGCTATGTTTAAAATAAAAACTCAAATGTACATTTCGTTTAAATACTCCATTCATTATATTTTTGTAGTTAGTCTATTGAATGCTAGCAACATGGAGGGGAAGAAAAAAGTTATTACTGAGACCCAGTTGAATATATTTAGTGAACCGTCAAGAATTATTATTGCTGGATTTTCAAATGGTGGGCAGAGCTATTTATGTGCTAAAATGATAGAGAAATATCAGCAGAACTTTGCAAAAATAATCATCTGTGGAAGCGGGTATAAAGAGTTGAGAACTAATCCACTCATTAAACATAAGATATCTTTTTACTCTGAAATTGTTAACCCTTTAGATGATCGTGATCCAGAGGACACATCTCATATATTAGTTGTTTATGATGACTTGTATGTTGAATCTACAAACTCTAAAATAGTAAGTGATATATTTACTAAGGGACGGCATGAGAACATCTCTGTTATTTTTATAACCCAAAATATATTTTTCAGTGGGAAATTTTCTAGATCTATAAGGTTAAATGCATCTGATTTTATTCTGCTTAAATCAAGAGACTTGTCCCAGATAGAAACATTAGGCAGACAAATATTCGGAAAACAAGATGCCAAGAAATTTTTAGATATATATAAGAAAGTGATTTCTCGACAGTATGGGTATTTACTTGTTGACTTGGGCGTTAAAACACCTGAATCCATAATATTTAGGGGAAATATTGTAAATGAACCCCCATATGAAATAGTGTATCAATGGTGAACATTAAACAAACTCTTAATAAGATATACAATGACCCCAAGTCCATAGGTAGGTTTGGTGGCGTTTTAAAATTGTATAAGGCTGTAAAGAAAACAATCCCTGAATAAACTATAAAAGATGTGAAAGACTATTTAAAAACGTCTAATGCATATACCTTACATCTATTAACAAAACGTAAATTTAAACGAAGACGTATCTTAGCACCCAGACCTAAAGCTTTCTTTACCAGTGACTTGGCTGATATGACATTGTTAGCTAAGCACAACAACGATATTAAATATTTATTAGTTTGTGTTGATATATTTTCAAGGTTTGCACATGTAGTTCCACTATCTCTAAATCAGGTCAGAGTGTAAGTGAAGCCATGAAAGCTATTCTGAATTTACCTTCATCAAAAGGTGTAAGGAAGCTTAACACTGATAAGGGCGGTGAATTCTATAATAAATATATGAAACGATTGTTAGACAGTAAAAACATTGAACTGTACAGTGTATTTTCTCAGGAAACTAAAGCCAGCATTGCAGAGAGATTTATAAGAACATTGAAAACTAAGATATATAAATATTTAATGGCTTATAATGCCTTAACCTATATAAATGTTTTGCCTGATATGGTTAAAACGTATAATAGAACACCACATAGAGGATTAAAGGGGAAAATACCTATTGATGTACATGCTTTATCTTCGCCTCAAGATGTGACTAGGCAGTTTAAGCTCATGTATAAAGGAGAGCAGCAGACTAAGCCACGCATCAGTAATCATCTGTCTGTGGGAGATACAGTACGGCTTGCCTTATCTAATCGTATTTCAAAGTTCAAAAGAGGTTTTCATCAACAGAACACTAAGGAAATATTTACTATTACTCAAATTGATACTAAACAACCTGTGCCTTTATATTATCTAAAGGACTTAAATAATAGACTTATAGAAGGCGGATTTTATAGAGAGGAGTTGAGTCCCACCTACTTGTCAGATACATTTGAAATTGAGAGAATTATAAGTAAACGTAAAGTTGGTAATACTACTTTATATAAAATTAGATACGTCGGTTACGACAGTTCATTTGATCAGTGGGTGAATTCAGATGACGTGAAGAAACTATGAAGCAGCCCTTAGTTAGCTAGTATCGTGGATTTATCGAACTATTAGCTAGATTAGGTTATAATTCTAGGAAAAAGTTAATTAAGACTCTTAAAAAGGAACATATACTTTGCCTATCTGAAATATTTAATAATTTCTTAAAAAATAAAATTGAAGTTGGGAAGTCTATTTTAAAGAAACTTTCCAAATATAGAGCTCTACTCCATACATTAGCCTGTAAGAAGAAGGCTATTTCACTCAAGAAAGACATATTAATAAGTAAAAGAGGAGGTAATTTATTGGGCATTTTACTTCCCATAGCTATAAATTTTATTTCAAGGCTATTTAATAAGGAATAATGAAAGAATTCTATCTTGTACCATGAAAAGCTATTGATCAACAGAAGCCTACGGCAGTAAGTGTTGAGAAGCCTACGACGACAGTGAGAACAAATCCTGTTATACAACACTTGATAAACTTAATATTAACGCTTAAGGATTATGATTTTGCAGTCTCCCTGTTAAATTATTTTAATACAACTGGACTTGTAAAGTGGGATGAGGAAGGGAGCATTACATCACCAGTTACTGGGATCAATATTGTTGATGATGTTATAGGCAGGATGTGCACTCCGAAATTGTTATTCCCAGAAGTTAAATTGCCCATAGCCAAGTTGTTTTTTCTTTGACCTCTACACCTAAGAATTTATTTAGAAATGTAGATGCGAAACGATGGTCAGCTTTCAGCCTCTGATTCTGCTATTGAGTTCAATAGGTTCTTCTCTTCCATTGGTTCATCCCTTGCTAATGATATTCCATCTTCCAGTACTGACATTAAGGACTATCTGACAGGGAACTATCCCCAGTCTCTGTACCTAAAGCCTATTAATTCCATTGACGTCAATGAGATAATCCTTTCCCTTAAAACCAAGTCTGGTGCCCTTGAGGAGATACCAACTTTAATCTACAAAAAAGCCTCCAGATCTTTAGCCCCTGCTATTGCTTTGCTCTTCAACAAGTCACTTGAACTCCAAACCTTTCCAGATATTCTAAAAAAAGCGAGAGTAACGCCTGTCCACAAATGTGGTGATCTCACAGATGTTAACAACTACAGACCTATATCAATCCTGCCAAACTTGTCAAAAAAATTTGAAAAACTAATCTATAAGCAGCTTTACTCATATCTAGCCAAACTCAATATACTTAGCCCTTGCCAATATGGCTTCAGGCCCAAAAAAAGCACTAACGATGCACTTATTAGTATGCTTAACTCGATTCATACAGCTCTTGATAAAAATGAGTTCCCTGTTGGGTTATTTGTGGACCTGCGTAAAGCTTTCGATACTGTCAACCACCAAAACCTTCTTCTTAAATTACATCATTATGGTGTCAGAGGACACTCCCTACAATACCTCAAATCCTACCTTACTGACAGGCTCCAATGTGTTTCTGTGAATAATACAATTTCTCCCACCCTACCCATCAACATTGGTGTTCCCCAGGGCAGCATACTTGGCCCTCTCCTCTTTCTCATCTACATTAATGACCTTCCAAATGCCTCCCAACACCTCAAACCAATCCTATTTGCTGACGACACAACCTTCATTTACTCCAGTCCTGATCCCCTTGCTCTAAATGCCACAGTAAATACTGAGCTAAATAAAGTCCATCTGTGGCTAACTGCCAACAAACTCACCCTTAACATTGACAAAACTTTCCATATTCTGTTTGGCAATAAATCCTCTAATCAAATAAATCTCAAAATAAACAATACCCAAATTTGTAACAAATTAGATGGCAAATTCCTTGGCATTCTCATTGACCACAAGCTGAATTTCCAGGGACACATTCTAAACATATCTAAAAAAGTTTCAAAAACTGTGGGCATTCTTTCTAAGATCAGATATTATGTACCACGCCCTGCCCTGGTGACTCTCTATTACTCCCTTATCTATCCATATCTCAACTATGGTATTTGTGCTTGGGGCTCTACTACCCAAAATCATTTACGTCCTCTAATTACTCAACACAAAGCTGCTATTAGGACAATATCCAATTCTGGCCCCAGACATCACTCGGTACCCCTATTCAAATCCATGAATATGTTAGACATTAAGTCACTGCACATTCTCTCATGTGTACTATACATATACAAAACGCTAAATTGTAATGCCAATCCTGATCTCAAAAGCTTCATAGAAGGTTGTAAAAGAACCCATGAGCACCACACCAGAAATAAATACAGTTTTGATATTCCTAGAGTACGACTTAATCAAACCAGAAATGCTCTACAAATCAAGGGGCCCAGAATGTGGAATGACCTTCCCAACCATGTTAAAGACAGTACCTCTCTCAACCAGTTTAAGATAAAAACTAAACACTACCTAATAAATTCCCCTGTAACCTACCTCACTCCTCTATTGTCAACCCATGTCCGTTATTTTCTTTTTTTTTAATCAACACTGTTTGTCAACCTATTGTATTTGTGCTGCTTTTTCAGTCATGTTCCCCCTTTTTTTTTATCTTTATTTGTATTTGTTCTCAACACTTTTTATTCTTTATGCTCAATTAGTATTAAGTTCTAGATATTAATGTTTTTCTTGCCCGAAACGCATTGCGTAATAGTGGCTTTAGGCATTGTATGTACTAGCTCTATCTATATATCAATCCATTAATGTAACATCACTTGTATGTATATACCTTACCTGAATAAACATCTGAATCTGAATCTGAATCTGAATCTGAATCTGAAAAATCAAGTGTTTTCTCCTCCGAGTTTGAAGAGGAAGATCAAGGCTGGAGATGAAGGAGAGTCTACCTGGATACCATATTAAGGTGAGTTGTTTCTGTTTATTTTTATCATTTACTATTAGTCTACAGGATGGACAGTTACGTTATATATGCAGCGAGTAACTCTGATACTGATGTATTTAAAAACAATGCTCCCATTGCTTTTGAAAATAGATTACATAATCAGCTGCCTTTAGACCCGAATAAAGCTTATGAAGTGTGCCTGAAGAATATATTCCTGCCTCGATCTTATTTCGCTGTTATGAGGAATGACCCGGAAAGTTTTATTTCAGTTCAACTTCTAGTGTCTAATAAAAATTTATCTGATTTGAGTACGGTGGATACATCTTTCACTTTAAAGTCAGATATTTTAGCCAGTGATAATTGCATAGAGCTAACGACTATTTTAAATAGAGAAATTTCAACTATATTTTCAAAAGGTTCACTGAGTTTTAAAGGACCCGTACTTAATTATAATTTCCCAGACCATGGGGACGTTTATATGAAATATGATTCGAGTATTAATCGAATTAAGTTTAATGCAGCATTTAGTGAGAAGTTGTTAAAATTATTTATTACAAAGGATGGAAAATTAGTTGTTCGAATTTCTTTATTTTTCGGTCGAAATATATGTAAAGTTATTGGAGCTGAAGTAGGTAAAGCCTATGATATTTTTATTATGAATAAACTACCTAATAACAAGATAACTGTACAAGATACATGCTATTATCATCCTAGGCCGGGAGGCCGTATAGATTTCTTGTGTGTATATTGTGATAAGGTGCAACCCACCATGTTTGGTAATCAGATTGTAAATATCTTGGATGTTGTTTCGTTTCAAAGTAATGTAACACACAGGAAATTATATAAACCTTTAAATACGACTAATATTGATGGCATCAGTATTAAATTAACAGATCAAGATGGGGAGCCTGTATATTTTGAAAAGGAAGGATGTACGATTGCAGTATTACATATTAGACCCGTTGATATATAATGGTAAGAGTAGAGGGAGTTTATCATTCTCTCCTGGCACATTTAAACATGAGGGTCGGATTTGTACAGCAGTCTGTTGACGAGGTAGAGCGATTTATCGCTCCTCGAGGGAAGAGAGGTGGAGCACGGGGCGATATTACTGTTTTTGATAGAGGACATTTTAGAGGAGGTGGAATATTAGGTTTCTTAACTGGTCTAGCTCGTAGAGCAACACCTTTCCTATTCGTGACATGGTGATATTTGTTGGAAAATGTGCTTGGAGACGACTGGCTGAATGAGGTGATAACAAATTATTTAATGGAAAATGGTGAGTACGTTTGTTTCGGGGTTTTATGTGTCTGATAAATATTGTACATGTGTAAACGCTATCTAAAACTGTTATTCTTTATTTACAGAGCTGAGGAGTGAATAGGACGGATATTATACAAGCGGATTGAGGAGTGAGCTTCTTAGAACTTCAGGATAAATGAGTCGTTTACTATAAATTGTGTAAACTAAAATTAGATGAGTAAATAAATTATAAATAAATAAATATGTTTTATTAACGCTTAATGTATATATATAAATTATTACGGTGGTGAACGCTGACAATGACTGGTAGATGACAGGGCAGGTAATCAGGTGATAATTGCCTCGGGGCATGTAGCCGGCGCCACCTTAGATAGTCTCGGAGGCAGCTTCAGTATTAAAGGATACATTGAGATGCCTCGGTTGATTTGTGTAAAACTCACTGGTTAATGAAAAAGAGAGAAGATAGGAAGAGAGAACAATATAAAAGGAGAGAGAGGGGTACTGAAACAGGCAGAGAGAGGGGGGGAGGGACGGTCCAAATTTTATGGAGAAGATAAGATTAAGGAGGTGACCTGAAGGCAGCGTCTGGCTAGCGCCGTAAGGTAAATACAGGTGAGGCGAGAGATTGCGAGGTAAGGGGGAGGGAGGGAGGGGGTGTGATGTATGAGCAGGAGATGCAGGGGGAGGGGGTTGGTAGGGAAATGATTCAGTTATAAAGCAATCTACTAGTTTCTTAGTAAGAATCCTACTTAAATGTATAAGGCCTAAATATCGGTTTATTATCGGTAGGAACTCTAAAAAAATTCTCCCATATGAACTCTTAACAAACTCGTAAGACATTATTTTCATCATAAGAACTTTTAACAAACTTGTATGACATTATTTCATTATAAGTATTCCAAATCTGTGACTGACAAAATTTACCTGAAAACCCTGGCTCATAAACACAATTTTGAATTTCTCCCATAAGAACTCTTAACAAACTCGTATGACATTTGTGACGGTAACGCGTTGGTGTTCGGCTGTTTCAAAAGCTAGGGGTATGGCCTCGTCACATAAAGAAAAAAAAAGAGAAAAGCTGGAACTTTCGTCTGTGGTAAGGTAATGGGAAGACACACAAAACACAAGTAAATTTAACAATGAAATTTTAATTACGTTAGAAAAGCAAAACATGAATAAAATTGGGCATAAAAAATGTAACAGAAATCAACAAACAAAATAATAAGAATAATCACTGGCAAATGAAAAAGTTACGTTACGACAAGTGAATAATAGCAAAGTAAAAAATGATGCAGGAATATTGGCTTCAAGCTGCCACCTCCCTTAGTACACGTAAGCCAAGGCTTAGTCTACCAATGAGACGTGTCAACTGTGTGGAGCACGAAGATATTCTGCCTTCCCTAGGTCGCTGTAGCTCAGACATCAGCTCGTAGTGGCGGGTGGTGGGGCAGGTGTGACGGGCACCAGCCAATCAGGGACAGGCAGGTGATGGACAAGCAGTTTGCCGGTTAACGGTGGCGGAGGCGAGCAGGTGCGCCGGTGGGCTGGATACGTTTTGCTCTCTGGGCAAAACTTGTTGTTGTACTTGTTGGATATATCTTCTATATTATTTGTTACTGGGACGTACTTTGGAGGGAAGAGCAGGCTCAATCTCTCTGGAAACAGATTACCGTCACAACTCTCCCCCGAAGCCTGCGGTTCTGGAAGAAGTACGTCGTTATGTGGTGGAGTTGCTTCTACTTCATAAACTCTGGAGAGGGCATCAGCTATGATGTTGTCAGAACCGTTGATATAGTGGATCTCTAGGTTGAAATCTTGTAGGTATAAAGCCCATCGTAGAAGACACTGGTTAGTGAATTGGGCTTGATGTAAGAAGCGGAGAGGGTTGTGGTCTGAGAAGATGGTGGTAGACCTGGCACCTTGTAGGTACGGAGCGAAGTGTTGGAGATTCAGGACGATGGATAGTAGCTCCTTTTCAATAGTGCTGTAGTTCCTCTGGTGTGGTTTCAATTTGTAGCTGTAGTAGCTGACAGGTAGAACCTCCTCGCCTCGTTGCTGCATCAGGACACCACCAACGCCGGTACCACTGGCGTCGACATGAAGGACGAAAGGCTTGGTGATATCTGGCAAGTCGAGAATGGGATTAGAACAGAGGAGGAATTTGAGTTGTTCGAAAGCAACAGTTTGCTGCATGGTCCACTTATACCGTTGCTTGGGACTGGTTAATAGGATTAAAGGTGTGGCGACTGTACTCAAATTTCTCACAAACCTACGGTAGTAGGAGGCAAGACCAAGGAAGCGCAGGAGCTGCTTCCTGGTGGTAGGCTGTGGATACTGTTGGATGGCTTGAGTGTGTGAGTTTAACGGAGCTAGGCTGCCATTCCCAATAACATGACCCAGATAACGCACTTTACCTTTCGCGAAGGTGGACTTGCCCAGGTTGATGGTGAGGCCGGCTGTCAGGAGCTTGGCGAACAGTCGTCGCAGGTGGAGCAGATGTTCACTCCAGGTGTTGGATGCTACGACGATATCATCCAAGTAGGCGTACGTGTTATCCAAGCCCTGGATGACACGGTTGACAGCTCTCTGAAAGGTGGCCGGGGCATTACATAGTCCGAAAGGAAGGCGTTCATATCTGAAAAGTCCAAAAGGAGTGATAAAGGCAGATATTTCTTTAGCTCGCTCCGTTAAACACACTTGATAATACCCCTTAAGCAAGTCCACTTGGGACAAGTACTGGGCATTACCAATGGCGTCAAGAATGTCATCTATCCTTGGCAAGAGGTAAGCATCCTTGACTGTCACGTTATTTAACTTACGATAATCAGTACAGAGCCTCACCTTACCTTGGGGTTTTGGCACCAAGATACAGTGTGAGGCCCAGGGGGACTCACAAGGTGTAGCCAGTCCATGATCCAAGAGGTACTGCACCTCAGCACGCATGACTTCCTTCTTGCTAGGGCTGATTCGGTAGAAGGGTTGACGAATCGGCCGGGTGTCGGGGAGCAGTTGGATGTCGTGCTGGGTAACATTACACTCTTACCTGGTTGTTACCTGGTTGATGGGGTTCTGGGAGTTCTTCTACTCCCCAAGCCCGGCCCGAGGCCAGGCTCGACTTGTGAGAGTTTGGTCCACCAGGCTGTTGCTTGGAGCGGCCCGCCGGCCCACATACCCACCACAGCCCGGTTGGTCCGGCACTCCTTGGAGGAATAAATCTAGTTTCCTCTTGTAAATGTCCACGGTTGTTCCGGCAATATTTCTTATGCTTGCTGGGAGGACGTTTAACAACCGCGGACCTCTGATGTTTATACAGTGTTCTCTGATTGTGCCTATGGCACCTCTGCTCTTCATTGGTTCTATTCTACATTTTCTTCCATGTCGTTCACTCCAGTACGTTGTTATTTTACTGTGTAGATTTGGTACTTGGCCCTCCAGTATCTTCCAGGTGTATATTATTTGATATCTCTCTCGTCTTCTTTCTAGTGAGTACATTTGGAGGGCTTTGAGACGATCCCAATAATTTAGGTGCTTTATTGCGTCTATGCGTGCCGTATATGTTCTCTGTATTCCCTCTATTTCAGCAATCTCTCCTGCTTTGAAGGGGGAAGTGAGTACTGAGCAGTACTCAAGACGGGACAACACAAGTGCCTTGAAGAGTACAACCATTGTGATGGGATCCCTGGATTTGAAAGTTCTCGTAATCCATCCTATCATTTTTCTGGCTGTCGCAATATTTGCTTGGTTATGCTCCTTAAACGTTAGGTCGTCAGACATTATTATTCCCAAATCCTTTACATGCTGTTTTCCTACTATGGGTACATTTGATTGTGTTTTGTACTCTGTATTATGTTTAAGGTCCTCATTTTTACCGTACCTGAGTACCTGGAATTTATCACTGTTAAACATCATGTTATTTTCTGATGCCCAGTCGAAAACTTTATTAATATCAGCTTGAAGTTTTTCAATGTCCTCAGCCGAGGTAATTTTCATACTGATTTTTGTGTCATCTGCAAAGGATGATACGAAGCTGTGACTTGTATTTTTGTCTATATCTGATATGAGAATAAGGAAAAGCAGTGGTGCAAGGACTGTACCCTGAGGTACAGAGCTTTTCACTGCACTTGGACTAGATTTTATATGGTTGACAGTTACTCGCTGAGTCCTGTTTGACAGAAAACTGAGTATCCAGCGTCCTACTTTACCGGTTATTCCCATTGACTTCATTTTGTGTGCTATCACGCCATGGTCACATTTATCGAAGGCCTTTGCGAAGTCCGTGTATATCACATCAGCATTCTGTTTCTCTTCTAATGCCTCAGTGACTTTGTCGTAGTGCTCAAGTAGCTGTGAGAGGCACGATCTTCCCGCTCGAAATCCATGTTGGCCTGGGTTATGAAGGTCATTGGTCTCCATGAAATTGGTGACCTGACTCCTAATCACTCTCTCAAATACTTTTATGATGTGCGATGTTAGTGCAACTGGTCTATAATTTTTTGCCAATGCTTTGCTCCCTCCCTTGTGCAGAGGGGCTATGTCTGCTACTTTAAGTGCATCTGGTATCTCCCCCGTGTCCAAGCTCTTCCTCCACACTATACTGAGTGCCTGTGCTACCGGCACTTTGCATTTCTTTATAAATATTGAATTCCATGAGTCTGGACCTGGGGCCGAGTGCATGGGCATGTTTTCAATTTCTTTTTCAAAATTTAGTGCGCTCGTGTTTATATCAGTTATATTTACCGGGGTTTGAATATCCCGCATAAAGAAATTGTCTGGATCTTCCACCTTCATGTTGTTTATTGGAGTGCTAAACATGTCCTCATACTGCTTTTTTAGGATTTCACTAATTTCTTTGTCATCCTCCGTGTATGAACCTTCACTTGTACGAATAGGTCCTTGGGGGTCTTGGGGGTCATCTCGGAACAACTCCTGATGTTCTCTGAAGTTCTTGACAAGAGGTGCACTATGATTATCCTGAAAGTAGTTGGGAAGATCATTAAGGATTTCTGAATTAGAAAGCGCTGACTCCTTGTCAGTGCTTTCGGGAGGAGAAGCAGGGAAGGTCTCACTGTGGATGTATGGTTCTGTAAAAGCAGAGTAGTT
Organism: Procambarus clarkii; assembly: GCF_040958095.1. Lineage (NCBI taxonomy): Eukaryota > Metazoa > Arthropoda > Malacostraca > Decapoda > Cambaridae > Procambarus > Procambarus clarkii. The sequence continues at coordinate 16,032,150 of NC_091166.1, forward strand.
TATCATGACAGTGGGAGGAGTACCATTATATAGCTTCAGGAGGTTGACGTGGCACAGCTGGGTCTTCCGCCGCCTATCTGGAGTCTCTAGAACGTAGTTATGGTTGTTTCTGCACTCCTTGATGCGGTAGGGTCCTGAAAACCAGTTTTGTAAAGGAGAACCTGGGATAGGGAAGTAAGCGAGCACGAAGTCTCCCGGCTTAAATTTTCTTACTTTGCTGGTCTGGTTGTAATGAGTCTTTATCCTCTCCTGTGCTTTGAATAGATTATCATGGGCAAAACTGCGGACTCTCTCTAGAAGGTGTTGAAGGTTTTGAAGAAACTGGGGCACATTCTGATGCTCACTGAAGGTGGCATCACGTAGAGAGTCTTTGAAAGCCTTGAGGGGAGTACGGCACTTACGGCCGTAGAGCATCTCATAAGGAGATACTCCTAGGGACTCATTGGGAAGGCTTCTAAAGATATGCATTATCAGATCTATTTGCTTATCCCAATCCTTAGAGGTTTCTCTACAAAACTTTTTCAGGAGTGCTTTGATAGTCTGATGACTACGCTCAAGAGAACTCTGTGAAGCAGGATGATAGGGGCTGGACAATACCTGTTTGATGTTGAACTCCTCCAGTGTCCTTTTGAAGAGATCACTGGTGAAGTTGGTACCACAGTCGCTTTGAACCTCCCTGGGAAATCCATACTGGGTGAAGATCTTTAATAAGTGCTTCACAACCGTAGCAGCCGTAATGTTCTTCACTGGAACTGCTATTGGAAATCTGGTGGTAGGACACAGGATGGTTAAGATATAGGCGTTACCTGAACTGGTCCGAGGTAAAGGACCAACACAGTCTATAATAAGTCTGTGGAAAGGTTCCGCAGGCACCTGTATGGGAATCAGTGGCGCTCTGGGAATAGAGATGTTCGGTTTACCTGCCATCTGACATGTATGACACTGTTTTACATACTGTTTGACGCTATTTACCATACCTGGCCAGTAGTAGTCTTGACGAATTCCATGGTAAGTCTTGTTGAATCTGTAGTGGGAGAGTGCTCCGTGGGCCAGGTGTAGAATAGTGGGCCGCAGGCTGGTAGGAATCACAAGTTGTTCGATGTTGGCCCAATCGTCCTCCTCCTTCAGTTTACTGGGTCTATATCTGCGGTAGAGCCAGTCGTTCTCTAGGAAGAAGCCAGGAATACTGTCGGGTTGAGTCTCAGCCTGGAAAAATGATGGTGTCAAAGTAAGATCTTCCCTCTGTAACTTACGGAATTCCAACTTGGTCAGATTCGGGGGTAGTTTCTGAGGGTCTTGAGGGACAGCGGTAGCAGTAGAGTCAGCTGGCTGTGGTCGTGCGGCTTGTGCACGGGTGGTCACTAGAACCGGAGGAGAAACTTCATCACTCTCTTGAACCTTTGCTGGAACATACTTAAATATAGGGTTATCTGGCACAGAGGTACACACCTGGGGTTTGTCCATGATCAGGTTGGTCGGTTGCAGGTCTTCTGCCAAGTCTTTGCCTAGGAGAAGTTGCACTCCTGGCATTGGAAAAAGCTTTTCCCTGACGGCGACTTGGACTTCTCCGTTCACGAAGGGACAATCCAGGTGGACTCTGGCGAGAGGATAAGGAGTAGTAGCAGTGAGGTCAGTGATGAAGACAGTTTCTCCGGTGTAGGCGATGTTGGGCACAGCCGACTTCAAGATGATCGATTGAAGAGCCGCTGTGTCCCTCAAGATCTTCAATTTGTAACGTCCCTCCGGATTTGAACTTTTGGCAGAGACAGTTCCAGTATACAGGTGGTTACTGAAAAGAGAAAGATCATTAACATGAACACCAACATTCATCACAGGCTTACCGGACTTAGGAGGAGTTGGTTTGGGTTTTTGCGTGTCGGTGGTTCCTTTGTATTGAGACTTACCACACTTATCTATGGTATTTCCATAGAGTCTACAATACTTGCAGTACAATTGCGAGCCAGCTTGATCGGTACTCACTTTCTCGTAACTGTACCACGACTTCTTACTGGAGGATGGTTCTGGTGTCAGCCGGTGGATGAGGCTGTAAGTGTCAGCCGACTTAGCACACTTCAGGTAGTCGGTTTCTTCTTTATCTGCTAAATATAGACGGACAGGAGGCGGCACACGCCTCAAGAATTCTTCAACTAACATCAGGTTGACGAGTTCTGTAAAAGTAGAGACATGTGCTGCTTCCAGCCATTTCATAAAATATCTCCGTTTTGTGTTAGCAAACTCGAGAAAGGTAGTGGTACTTGCCTTCAGGTGGTCACGGAATTTCCTTCGATAACTTTCGGTGGAGAGAAGGTAGGCGTCCAACACTGCTTGTTTCAGAGTCTGGTAGTCATTCTCAGACGCCGAAGTACTGAGTGTGACTGCAGCTCTACCTGTAAGATGTACTCTGAGAAGTGTGGCCCATTGGTCGGCAGGCCAACTGAGTTGATTAGCAAGAGTTTCAAAGGTGGTAAAAAACACGTCAACTTCTGCTTCTACAAATGATGGCATTATTTTACTTGCATGTGATATATTAAAACTGATGGGAAGATTGGCAGTAGCTTGCTGGCGTTGAGCGAGGTGTGAAGTTTCCAACTCGAATTCTCCTTGACGACACTCTATAGCCAGAGTCGCTTGTTGCTTGTCATGTTCGTGTTGCATCTCCAACTCGCGTCGTTTTGTTTCAAGCTGTACCCGTTCACGTTCACGGAGTAAGGCAATCTCACGTTCTTGTTCTTCCTTCCTCAAGGCAGCCTCACGTTCTTGTTCTTCCCTTCGTATGGCAGCTGCTTCTCTTTGCTGCTCGAGGGCTTCCCTTTGCTGCTCACGTTCAATCTTGGCCAGCTCTAGTTTGAGTTTCATCGTTGCAAAATCAGTTTTATCTGCAATATAGTAAGTTTCATGAGTTTCAGAGTCTATCTTACCTTGCTCTAAGAAGTGATCCAGCAACAGGTTGTGTATGTCATTTTTGTTGGCTTGGTAGGGAACTTCTAGTTGATACTCATGTGCAAGAGTTTGTTATTCAGTCCTCTTGGCACGACTTAAAGTCCCAATTTCAGCTGCTGGATCTGCACGGTAAGCTTGGAGACGAAACATTGTGAAATTAGCAAATAAATGCACAACGAATATACTGTAGTGATATAGTGAATGTCAGAAACAGGACAACGTGGCAACTGGTACCTATCCTGTGGAATCTTTAACAATTAAAGTTAAGTACAAGATGTTAAATGATTAATTTAAATCAAGGTCGCAGGAAATCTTGTACCCGGTACTCATGTAAGAGGATAAGGGCAAGAAAATCCTACTAAACAAGTGAAACTGAGTTTCTAAAACAAATGAAACAGTTAATTGCCTCAAAAGTAAAATTGGTAGTCCAAGGATGTAGGCATACCTTGCCAAGTCTCTCTAGGACATAAGCCAGTTTTCCCACTGAAATTAATATGATACTTACAGAATTAGCGAACTTTTGTGCTCTGAAAAAGAAAGCTAATTCCCTACCATTGTATGTATCATCATCTCTGACTGACGTGTAGGGGTGCGAGGTGTCAACTGGTGACGAGAACTGCTGCTGAGGTCCCAATTCAGCAACTAAAGTTCGTGCTAGAGGAACTATGGCCCTCTTTATCCTCCTACTGTCAGATTGCAGAAGATTAGGTGCACTTGACCCGGGGGCAGACCACAGTACCAGGGTACCAATATGATGATCTGTCGAAAATATGAGTAATATCCAAGGGACAAAAGATGGTAAACACGAGTAATAACACGGAGGGAGAGATGACCAATTAAGAGTATGACTGAGGCCTACAGTCACCACGCAATCCAAAGTTGTCTCACCTTCACCATATGCTACTCTCGGAATGCACAATACACACAGCACCATATAAAAATGAAATTGAATATGAAAAATAGTAAAGCTACGTTACCAAAGCCAAATACGCTTACTATAAATTACTACTTGGCACCAGTACCTGAGTGAAGCTCCTAGGGCAGGCCCCACTTTATGTGATGGTAACGCGTTGGTGTTCGGCTGTTTCAAAAGCTAGGGGTATGGCCTCGTCACATAAAGAAAAAAAAAAGAGAAACGCTGGAACTTTTGTCTGTGGTAAGGTAATGGGAAGACACACAAAACACAAGTAAATTTAACAATGAAATTTTAATTACATTAGAAAAGCAAAACATGAATAAAATTGGGCATAAAAAATGTAACAGAAATCAACAAACAAAATAATAAGAATAATCACTGGCAAATGAAAAGTTACGTTACGACAAGTGAATAATAGCAAAGTAAAAAATGATGCAGGAATATTGGCTTCAAGCTGCCACCTCCCTTAGTACACGTAAGCCAAGGCTTAGTCTACCAATGAGACGTGTCAACTGTGTGGAGCACGAAGATATTCTGCCTTCCCTAGGTCGCTGTAGCTCAGACATCAGCTCGTAGTGGCGGGTGGTGGGGCAGGTGTGACGGGCACCAGCCAATCAGCGACAGGCAGGTGATGGACAAGCAGTTTGCCGGTTAACGGTGGCAGAGGCGAGCAGGTGCGCCGGTGGGCTGGATACGTTTTGCTCTCTGGGCAAAACTTGTTGCTGTACTTGTTGGATATATCTTCTATATTATTTGTTACTGGGACGTACTTTGGAGGGAAGAGCAGGCTCAATCTCTCTTGAAAGAGATTACCGTCACACATTATTTTCATCATAAGAACTTTTAACAACTTCTAAAATCTGTGACTGACAAAATTTACCTGAAAAACCCGGAGCCATATTCGGGATATTTGACCTGAAAACCCAAAGCCATATGCATGATATTTGACCTGAAAACCCGAAGCCATACGCGTGATATTTTACCTGAAAACCCGAAGCCATATGCGTGATATTTCCCCAGAAACAAAATATCACCTGTGCGGCTTACACCCTACTACTGACGGTCTGCAACAGCTCGTTGAGAATGAGGCAATCTATATGCTAATACATAAATTGGTCGAGTACTTGGTTCAAGATGAATTTTGTGAGTGATAAGGTGTGTCATCCCAAGTTGTTCTCCTGTCAGTGCCACAACAGTGTTTGTTGAGGATAGGTGGGCTTGGGCGTCTGGGAAGTCAGTGGGACTAAGATTCTCAGGTGAGACCACTAACTGGTTTCGATTTGTCGTATAAGAGAGTGCAAGTACCATTAGTTCAGTAGAGACTTTATCCACTATTCGCACCAGTAACGAACAATGGGTGAAGTATACAATGTGTGTGTCTGATGTGAGGTGAATGTTGGCATTGGTGACATTTGCAACATAAACTGCAGTAGAGTGGTTCTGCATCTGATGTAAGGACGGTTCTATGTAGGTACCTTTTATTTGACATGTGTCACTGTCTGCTATTACGTGATCTAGGTCATGTACACCAGGAATTTTGACAATAACCTTTGTTAGTGTGTGAGAATGTAGTACGGTGTCTTGGTGTAAGATATCTCTGACTTGATTGATGTTAGACTCTAGGCAAGGTAATGAACAACTGCTGGGGCCCCTTGCAAAGATTCATTGCCTTCATCGACCTGTGAATTGCTACATGCAGTTTTCCTGTAATTGACTGAAGGGCTCCCTGGGTGAATCAGTGGCACCCCCCAAGGACGGGAGCAAAGACCTGCGGTGGTGGGTATTACTGGTCCTCTCCGGAGGGACCATATGACTCTGGTGGGTCACGTGAATCGGAGAGACTAAGTATTCTGTCTTCTGAGCCCCTAGCAGCCGCCTTGGTAGCGGATCCCAGCCCACCCCCGTGACAATCTTTGGTTTTATAGTCAAGGAGGGACGTCGCTGATAAAGTCTGGATCTGTGTCAGTAGTACCTTTGCCCCATACTCTAGCTACTACACTAGAGAACCAAGATTTCAGGAGGGCTGGATCCTTTACACTAAATGGGTGTATGTCAACAGAGTGGGTAAGAAACGTTACTGTGCTCGAGTTAGGAACCATTGCATCTGAGGAGTGGACTATGTTTGGTACTGAGTTGCTGCTGGTTGAAGAGGAAATAGAATTGAAGCTAATAAGAGCTGAGGGCAATCACGCATTCTCAGGCAATTCACTGACCAACAGTTCTAAGTTACTCTGAGAAAGTGAGCGAGACTGTATGGACACCTGTGCGAGTGAGGCCTAAGTAAGTATCTGTTGTCCATAAGCTCACAAAGTTTGTATTGTGCCCATATTCGTCTACAGTTTATTCTAATATACAAATAACAAAGGGTACTTAACCAGAATGGAAGGCCGCTCGTGCTGTAATCCATTCAATGAGGTAGGGGATGATCAGATCATCACAGGTCCAACGTCGTGCTGCGGCGTCGTTGGCGCTGGGAGGTGGCAGGGGACGTCAGGAGGCATCAGGCTAGGCAAGAGGCGATGACATGGTGAGTCACGGGGATTCACGGTGAGTCAGCTGTGGGTGTGCGGTGGGTGAGTCAGCTGTGGGGGTGCACTGGGTAATTCAGCTGTGGGTGCGTACTGACTAAGAAAGGCGTAGGCGAGCATGACACACCTGTGGTGGCGATGTGGTTCTGTTGTTGGCTGCTGTGTTGTGGATGTTGTGCTGTACATACTGTGCTGTAGTTGTACCAGATAGCTGGGCCGGGAGCTGGAGTTCGTTCGCTGATCCCACCACTGCCACCAGTATTAATGGTTGTTGGTTGCTGTTGTAGTTTTCTTGGTAGCACGGAGGAATGGAGTACCAAACACCTGTGGCCTTTTGTTCTTTATTATAAAGTTATAAATATTATATTGGGCCACGTACTAGCTATCGTGAGTGTCTGTGCTGCGCGAGGTCTGATGCTGATCTGCTAATGGAGTATGGCCCTCGGCTGCCCCTCGGGCGAGCAAACAAGGAACACTTTCTTCTGAGAGGTGGGGAGTAGGCATTGCAAGATGGTGCCCACCATACCCTATGCATCCAACAAGGACCAAAGAGGCAGAACTCAACCCCCACAAGCACAACTAGGTGAGTACACACAGACACACACATGCACGTATGTGAAAAAAAGTCAGTTGATTGATTGACAGTTAAGAGGTGGGCCCAAAGAGCCAAAGCTAAGCCCCAACAAGCACAACTAGGTGAGTACAACTACGAAAGTACACACACACACACTCTGCCAGCCCCCCACTCAGTGCCCACCAAGACCACCCTCCCCTCACTCACTCCTCTCCCCAAGACCTTCCTTATTCCCAACATCCCCAAGCTCACCCTTCTACAAATTCTCCCCCACAAGCCCTCCCTACTCCACCATGCCCTCCCTTCTCGCCCCCTAAGCTCTCCCTTCACCCCCACCCCCCTAAGCCCTGCCATCTCCCCCACCTTCATAAGCCCTCCATTCTCATCCGCCCCCCTAAGCCCTCCCTTCTCCCCCCACCCCGCCATGCCCTCCCTTTTCCCACATCTTTAAGTCCCTCTCATCCACTATCCCCCAAGCCCCACCCCTCCCCCACCCCAGAGCCCTCCTAACTCCTCCACCCCCACCTCCTCGCTCTCTCTTCTCGACCACCCTTTCCATACCAGCTCCTCCCTGCCCCCTCACACTCCAGATGCTCCAAATTCTCCTTCCTTTGCCCTCCCACGTCAGGGCGCCTGACAGCTGAGTGGACAGCACTTCGGATTCATAGTCCTGAAGTTCCGGGTTCGATCCTCTGTGGAGGCGGAAACAAATGGGCAAAAAGTTTCTTTCACCCTGATGCCCCTGTTACCTAGCAGTAAATAGGTACCTGTAAGCTAAACAGCGGCTACAGGCTACTTTGTAGGGGGTGTATAACAAAAACAAGGCCTGGTCGAGGACCGGGCCGTGGGGACGCTAATCCCCGAAATCATCTCAAGATAACTTCAAGATAACCTGCCATCCTGGACCCTCCCTGTTTCCCTACTTCAAGGCAGTCAACAGAAACTGAGGTTGGACAGAAGAGAGTCAGCTTCAAGGTGATGTACTCGAACACAGATAGAATTAAAAGGAAGGCTAGTGAGCTAAGGGAAAGAGCACAAGAGGTGAACCCAGATGTAATTGGACTCGCAGAAAATAAACTCTTTGGAATCGTACCGAATGCAGTGTTTTCCCCAGGACTACACTGTAATAAGGAAAGAGAGGGAAGGAAAAGGAGGATTTGGAGTGACCCTACTAATGAGAAAGGAATGGAGCTTCAAGGAGATGGTTATCCCGGGATGCAAGGGGTTCAGAGACTAGATGATAGGCACTATGCCGATGGGAGGACCAGGAGTAGTAGTAGCAATGAAATATAACCCTCCATTAACTGACGGAAGACGAAGGCAAGAGTATGACAACAACAACATGGCAGTTAACACTATAATACTGTAATTGTGTGGCCAGCCTCTGTCGACTGTTGAAAAAAATTCCATCTGGTCATCATGGGGGGACTCCTTCAATCATGGAAGTATCAACTGGAAGAACAAGGAACCGAATGGATGTTCGGAAAATAGAGAGCTATACTATTGGAGGTGGCAACAAAAAACATTCTAAGCCAGCATGTCAGGGGACACACAAAAATGAGAGGCAATGATGAACCAGCGAGACTCGTCCTAGTCTTCACCCTGAGTGATTCCGACATAAGGGAAATTGGTATCGAAGCCCCAGTAACAGTGAGCGATCACAGTTTAATGGAGTTTGAGTATCTGGGCGAAAAAGTGTTAACGTACTCAAGGAAGGGACCTGAAAACAAAAGACTGGCATTCCGAAAGGGAAACTATGAGGAGATAAGAAAATTCCTAAGAGATATAACTTGGGAAACAGAATTCAGAAGAAAGACGGCCCAAGACATAAATGGACTACATCACACAGACGTGTAAGGAGGCAGCAGAAACGTTTTTCCAAGTTCAAAAGGATGAAAACGAAATGCAGATGAGAAATCTATAGTTTAATCAGATTTGTAAACTAGCAAAGCAACAAAAGTACAATGGCGAAGGGAAACTATAGAAATAACAGGAAACTTGAGAGCAGAGAAAGATACCAGAGTGCCAGGAGTAAATACGTCAGGGTGAGGAGAGAGGCAGAAGAGAAAAACAAAAATGACAGCAAAAAAACAACAGTAAAGAAGCAGGTAATGAAATTGAGGATGGGGTCTAACAGATTCACTTCAAACGACAAGGAAGTGTGTGACGGAACTCAATAAAAAACTCCAGGAGGTCTTCACATTAGAGCAAGAAGAGGTTCCAGAAATAAGAGAGGGAATAGATAACCAAGCACCGCTAGAGGAGTTTGGGATTACCAGTGGGGAGGTAAATAAGTTTCTGCTAGAGTTGGCTGTGACAAAGGCTATTGGCCCAGATGGAATCTCACCATGAATACTAAAGGAAGCACTGTGCCTGCCACTCTCCATAATGTATAAAAATCACTGGTAACAAGTGAACTGCGAAAAATTTGGAAGATGGCTAATGTAGTCCCGATATACAAGAAGGGCGATAGGTAGGAGGCACTGAACTACAGGCTAGTGTCCCTAACTTGCATACCATGCAAGTTGATGGAGAGGATTGTGCGAAAAAAGCTAGTGGAAGACTGCGTTTATTTAGATTAACAGAATGTCTTTGACACAGTACCACATAAGTGACTATGGAACAAGCTGGAGATACAGGCAGGAGTGAAAGGGAACGTACTCCATTGGATAAGGGAGTAACTAAGAAACAGAAAACATTGAGTTACTCTCAGGTGCGAGGTCTAAGATTGGCGAGGTGTCACCAATGGAGTCCCATAGGGGTTAATCCTAGGACCTATACTGTTTCCGATATATGTAAATGATCATGCAGAGGGAATAGATTCGTTCCTCTCACTGTTTGCCGATGATGCTATTACGAACCCGTTATTTCCGGTTGAAGGAATAACGGACTCGTTACTTTCAATAGTAGAAATAAAGTAGATTAGCATTTAAGAAGTAATAACGATGTTAGGCATTGCTTTATATTGTGCCTAGTATGAGTATATTATAATATACTACCTACACTACACTAGTATTTGTAGTGCGTTGTATGGATTACATAGGTAAGGACATGCTGGAGCATAACAAGTTGGAGCGAGATGGTATTGTAAGCGGCTTAAGCGCTGGTGACCTGAGGCCAGGGATGGCAAGTACCAACCTTGTAGATGCCGTGAGATAAATGGAAATGTACCAGTAATGTGTTTAAAATTGCTTGATCTAAAGATGTGTTAAAACAGGAATTTGGATTCATATAGTAATAGCTTATTGATGGCGGTTTTAGGCCAAGTATGTTTCAGCCTCCTAATGTAAGGTTGGAATAGTGAGATTATATTCATGAGTACAAGGAACGCCGGCCTAATAGCAGCGTCGGGAATGCTGTTTCACACCTCAGGTTAATTTTTAAAGTAAATGATGTACCTATTAGTTTCAGTAAGGAAACCTATTGCAAGTAATTAGATATTCAATTTGCCACCCATTGTGAGAGTATGGCCATTTCAGTAATATAAGGTAGAGAAATGATTAATGGTTCATCATGCATGTTGCAGGGAACCAGTTGCCAACACGCCTACCACTCAGCCCTGAAAGAAAGAGTTTTTGTGTTCAAATGCTACTTAGATATGTAATGAGTATGACTCATTCCTTTGCTATTTTTATTGTCCCATTATTTACCAGCTTAGATCTGCTGAACAGTTCTAACCAAATGACTAGGAAGATGGCCTAGTAGTTTATTGTAAATAGACCGGCATCCGAACGCCTTTCATGTACGAACATGTCACCTGCCTGAATATGAGGAGGGAACATCACTTCCACAGTGTCATTTGTTCCAGGCACAAGGTGTAGGATGGTACTGTGACCGGGCTGGCCGATGATGCTCCCTAGGTTTAAGTATTGTTTGTTATGCTTGGGTAGAACATAGGCTTTTTAATTGTGATGTATGTTAAGTGAGAAGTGAATTGCCTTGTATTGTTAGTTTTTCAGTGCGTGGGACTTGTAATATTGCAGTTTATGGATAATTCTTTGCCAGTGTCTGTGTCCTTCAGAGCGAGCCACGTGGTGTACTTTAGTGTATCTGTGATTAACCTTTGTTTTAATTGTATGTTACGGATTTGTAAATATACTTGAGTTTAGGCAGTCCCAACTTTCCTTATCCTCATTTTCTGTGCCAATGTATGGAGTGGAGGAATTACTGGGATTTTGTCTTATTCTCGAGCATGTTTAGACGGTTATACAACATATTTTGGTGACTGTGACAGGACCACTTATACATTGCCTTGTACTTGTTGCCTGGTATTGTATAAGAGTCTGCATAATTTTAATTAGTTATTATTGTTTAATTTACTGAGCTGTCTCTTATTGTTGCCTGTGTTAATTTTTTTAGCAGTGATTTTAATTTATGCTGCCTGTTATATCTGGCATACTGTTATTGATTTTTAAGTGATCACTTGCAAGTGTTATATTTTACCTGAGCTTAATATGAATGCACTTAGTAAACATTCAATGTATTGAAATTTTGTTAAATTTTTTTGTATCTTACTAATTCATCACTGTCCTAGGGTATGATACTGATTCTGGAGCCTAGTGACTGTCGGCCAGTTTTTGTCGACCTGGGAGGAAAACTTTGTGAGCGAGGGTTTGATTCATTATTCATCACTTCTGGATTAGGGTACGTGTTAGCTTGTGCCATGTTGGCCCTGCTAAATTGTGTTTAGTACCATTAGTAATATATTATTGAGTGCAGTGCGGTGTTAGAGTGCCCCAGTGATTTAGTGATCCCCGTTTTTGTTTTTTACCCTCATTATGGAAGCCCTAATAGCCGACTTTTTTAAGTCGCCCTCAGTTCAGGAACTCCAAGGTCTTAAGAAGGTCGTTCTCTTCGCGGTTAGGGAGAAAGTGGAATTAACCCTTAACCCCAACTCGCTAAAAAGGCATCTGGTAACTACCATTGTGGAGAAATTAGTGGAGGAGGAGATTTTAGACCACAAGGCCTTAGGGAAGTTAGAGGCAAGTTCCGAGGATGTACTAACTCTTAAACAGCTGAAACTTGAAACATTTAATGTTGAGACAGCTCATAAACAGCGCTATTTAGAGATGGACACGCAGCAGAAGGATTTAGATGAAAAGACCAAGCAGCTGATTATCCAGCAGCAGATGGCAGCTGATAATAATGCACTTGAGTAAAGTAGAGTAGACGCCAGGGGGAATCTTCAGGAAGACCATGCGCAATCCCTAACTGTTGCTAATTTGCTTATAAGAAGGTAGCGTTACCTGCCTTTACCAAGTCAGAACCCGATTTTTATGTAAACACTTTGAAAAATTGGCAACCAGTCCTACATGGCCTGAGAAGCAGTGGGTAGCTAGGTTCCAATGAAAGTTAACTAGTAAGGCTCAGGAAATATTTGCTTCGTTACCCATATCTCAGTGATTTGATTATACGTTTGATAAGCAATCCATCTTAAATGGTTATGAATTGAATCCCGAGGCCCACAGGCAACAATTTAGAAATTTGAGACGCTCACCTACCCAATCTCATGTTGATTTTATTTGGTAGAGGTTAGGAATATTCGAGAAATGGCTACACTCCACTAATATAAACACTTTTAAATGCTAAAATATCCTCTTCTTAAGGAGGAATTTCTGTCCAACTTACCAGACAAAACTGCAGCCCATATAGATGAGAAATGTAATGCTAAATCTTTTCACCAACTGGCCTTCAAGGCTGATAAACACGAGCTTTTGCATACAATGCCTTATAGAGCATCAAATATTTCTTCTCCTGTTAATGCATATATTACGTAGCCCGCTATGAGATCACCGACAAATACCCCGTCCCTGGTACAACTCAGGTGACTTCTCATAATCGAAAGCCACTGGTTCAGACTTCTCAGTCTGGTTTATGACCAAACAATAATGTTAGAAATGCCATGGGCCCCTCTAGGCCCCATTCTGACCGTGTGTGCTCTCCTTGTCATAAGAGAGGTCATCTGGTGCTATCCTGTTTTCAATTGCATCCTGAACTCCAAACTGTTGGTGTTGTGATGAGTTGACAGTGTCAACCCCTTCATTCAGATTCAGTAACCCTTCGGCCCGTTGGGAGAACGGGTTACGAACCTTATATTTATATGGGTCTCATACTATGTGTAATGGCCATTGGAAGCTCATTACAATATTGAGAGACATCGGGGCCTCTCAAAGAATTATTGCTCACCAGGTGTTGTTGGATGTAGCCAAGATAGATTCTGGAGAATTTGTGCTATTGCTAGCTTTTTCAGGTAGAGTGCAGTAAGCACCATTAATTAAAGCCCAGGTTATGTCCGAGGAATAATGGACCCGTAACTTTCAATAAGAAATAAGGTAGATTAGCATTTAAGAAGGAATAATGATGTTAGGCATTGCCTTATATTGTGTGGATATGATTATATTATAATATATATGTGTAGTGCATTGTATGGATTATATAGGTAAGGACACGCTGGAGCATAACCAGTTGGAGCGAGATGGTATTGTAAGCGGCTGAAGTGCTGGTGACCTGAGGCCAGGGATTAGCGAGTACCAATTTATCGAGTACTAATTAGTTAGTACTCGACAATTAGCGAGTTCCATTTATCTCACGGCACCTTGCAGATGCCATGATATAAATGGAAATGTACCAGTAATGTGATTGAAATTGCTTGACACAAAGATGATTTAACCGGAATTTAGATTCATATACTAATAGCTTATTGATGGCGATTTTAGGCCAAGTACGTTTCAGCCTCCTAATGTAAGGTTGGAATAGTGGGATTATATTCATGAGTACCAAGAACGCCGCCCTAATGAAGGCTAGAACAGCATGGCCCCCGCCGCCAAACGCTGTTTTACACATCAGGTTAATTGTAAAGTAAATGATGTACCTATTAGTTTCAGTAAGGAAACCTATTGCAAGTATTTAGATATTCATTTTGCCAAGCATTGTGAGAATATCGCTGTTTCAGTAAAATAAGGAAGAGAAATGATTAATGGTTCATCATGGTTGTGGCAGGAAACCAGTTGCCAACACGCCTACCACTCAGCCCTAAAAGAAAGAGTTTTTTTGTTCAAATGCTACTTAGAAATGTAATGAGTATGACTCATTCCTTTGCTATTTTTATTGTCACATAATTTACCAGCTTAGATCTGCTCAACAGTTCTAAACCAATGACTAGGAAGTTGGCCTAGTAGTTTATTGTAAATAAACCGGCATCCGAACGCCTTTCATGTTCGAAAATATCACCTGCCTGAATATGAGGAGGAAACATCCCTCCCACAGTGTCATTTGTAGTGAAGGGTGGCAGTAGTGGAGAGTGGTGGTAGTGTAGGGTGGTGGAAGTGGAGGGTAGCGGTAGTGTAGGGTGGCAGTAGTGCAGGGTGGCGGTAGTGGAGGGTGGCAGTAGTGTAGGGTGGCAGCAGTGTAGGGTGGCAGTAGTGCAGAGTGGCGGTAATGGAGGGTGGCAGTAGTGTAGGGTGGCAGTAGTGTAGGGTGGCAGTAGTGTAGGGTGGTAGTAGTGTAGGGTGGCAGTAGTGTAGGATGGCAGTAGTGTAGAGTGGCAGTAGTGGAGGGAGGCAGTAGTGGTGGGTGGCAGTAGTGGAGGGTGGCAGTAGTGGAGGGTGGCAGTAGTGTAGGGTGGCAGTAGTGTAGGGTGGCGGTAGTGGAGGGTGGCAGTAGTTGAGGGTGGCAGTAGTGGAGGGTGGCAGTAGTGTAAGGTGGCAGTAGTGGAGGGTGGCAGTAGTGTAGGGTGGCAGAAGTGGAGGGTTGCAGTAGTGGAGGGTGGCAGTAGTGGAGGGTGGCAGTAGTGGAGGGTGGCAGTAGTGGAGGGTGGCAGAAGTGGAGGGTGGCAGTAGTGGAGGGTGGCAGTAGTGTAGGGTGGCAGTAGTGTAGGGTGGCAGTAGTGTAGGGTGACAGTAGTGTAGGGTGGCAGTAGTGTAGGGTGGCAGTAGTGTAGGGTGGCGGTAGTGGAGGGTGGCAGTAGTGTAGGGTGGCGGTAGTGTAGGGTGGCAGTAGTGGAGGGTGGCAGTAGTGGAGGGTGGCAGTAGTGGAGGGTGGCAGTAGCGTAGGGTGGCAATAGTGGAGGGTGGCAGTAGTGGAGGGTGGCAGTAGTGTAGGGTGGCAGTAGTGGAGGGTGACAGTAGTGGAGGGTGGCGGTATTGGAGGGTGGCAGTAGTGTAGGGTGGCAGTAGTGGAGGGTGGCAGAAGTGGAGGGTGGCAGTAGTGTAGGTTGGCAGTAGTGTAGGGTGGCAGAAGTGGAGGGTGGAAGTAGTGGAGGGTGGCGGTAGTGGAGGGTGGAGGTAGTGGAGGGTGGCAGTAGTGTGGGGTGGAGGTAGTGGAGGGTGGCGGTAGTGGAGGGTGGCAGTAATGGAGGGTGGCAGTAATGGAAGAGTGACAGTAGTGTAGGGTGGCAGTAGTGTAGGGTGACAGTAGTGGAGGGTGGCAGTAGTGGAGGGTGGCAGCAGTGGAGGGTGGCAGTAATGGAGGGTGACAGTAGTGGAGGGTGGCAGAAGTGGAGGGTGGCAGTAGTGGAGGGTGGCACTAGTGGAGGGTGGCAGTAGTGGAGGGTGGCAGCAGTAAAGGGTGGCAGTAGTGGAGGGTGGCAGTAGTGGATGGTTGCAATCGTGGATTGTGGCGGTAGGGTGGCGGTAGTGTAAGGTGGCGTTAGAGTAGGGTGGCAGTAGTAGAGGATGGCAGTAGTGGAGGGTGGCAGTAGTGGAGGGTGGCGATAGTGTAGGATGACAGTAGTGTAGGGTGGCAGTAGTGGAGGGTGGTGGTAGTGGAGGGTGGTGAAAGTGTAGGGTGGTGGTAGTGTTGGGTGGCAGTAGTGGAGGATGGCAGTAGTGGAGGGTGGCAGTAGTGGAGGGTGGCAGTAGTGTAGGGTGGAAGTAGTGTAGGGTGGCAGAAGTGGAGGATGGCAGTAGTGGAGGGTGGCAGTAGTAGAGGGTGGTGGTAGTGAAGTTTGGCAGTAATGAAGGGTGGCAGTAGTGGAGGGTAGCAGTAGTGGAGGGTGGCGGTAGTGTAGGGTGGCAGTAGTGGAGGATGGCAGTAGTGGAGGGTGGCAGTAGTGGAGGGTGGCAGTAGTGTAGGGTGGAAGTAGTGTAGGGTGGCAGAAGTGGAGGGTGGCAGTAGTGGAGGGTGGCAGTAGTGGAGGGTGGTGGTAGTGGAGGGTGGCAGTAGTGGAGGGAGGCGGTAGTGGAGGGTGGCGGTAGTGGAGGGTAAAGGTAGTGGAGGGTGGCAGTAGTGTAGGATGGAGGTAGTGTAGGGTGGCAGTAGTAGAGGGTGGCAGTTGCGGAGGGTGGCAGTAGTGGAGGATGGCAGTAGTGTAGGGTGGCAGTAGTGTAGGGTGGCGGTAGTGAAGGGTGGCAGTAGTGGAGGGTGGCAGTAGTGGAGGGTGGCAGTAGTGGAGGGTGGCGGTAGTGAAGGATGGTGGTAGTGGAGGGTGGCAGTAGTGGAGGGTGGCAGTAGTGGAGGGTGGCGGTTGTGGAGGGTGGAGGCAGTGGAGGGTGGCAGTAGTGTAGGGTGGCAGTAGTGTAGGGTGGCAGTAGTGGAGGGTGGCAGTAGTGGAGGGTGTCGGTAGTGGAGGGTGGAGGCAGTGGAGAGTGGCAGTAGTGTAGGGTGGCAGTAGTGTAGGGTGGCAGTAGTGGAGGGTGGCAGTAGTGGAGGGTGGCAGTAGTGTAGGGTGGCATTAGTGTAGGGTGGCGTTAGTGGAGGGTGGCAGTAGTGGAGGGTGGCAGTAGTGTAATGTGGCATTAGTGTAGGGTGGCGTTAGTGGAGGGTGGCAGTAGTGGAGGGTGGCAGTAGTGTAGGGTGGCATTAGTGGAGGGTGGCAGTAGTGGAAGGTGGAAGAAGTGGAGGGTGTCGGTAGTGGAAGGTGGCAGTAGTGTAGGGTGGCACTAGTGTAGGGTGGCAGTAGTGGAGGGTGGCAGTAGTGTAGGGTGGCATTAGTCTAGGGTGGCATTAGTGGAGGGTGGCAGTAGTGGAGGGTGGAAGAAGTGGAGGGTGTCGGTAGTGGAAGGTGGCAGTAGTGTAGGGTGGCGGTAGTGTAGGGTGGCGGTAGTAGAGGATGGCAGTAGTGGAAAGTGGTGGTAGTGTAGGATGTCAGTAGTGTAGGGTGGCAAGTAGTGGAGGGTGGCGGTACTGTAGGGTGGCATTAGTGGAGGGTGGCGGTCGTGTTGGGTGGTTGTAGTGGAGGGTGGCAGTAGTGGAAGATGGCAGTTGTGGAGGGTGGCAGCAGTGAAGGGTGGCAGTAGTGGAGGGTGGCAGTAGTGGAGGGTGGCAGTAGTGGAGGGTTGCAATCATGGATTGTGGCGGTAGAGTATTGTGGCGTTAGTGTAAGGTGGCGATAGTGTAGGGTGGCAGTAGTGGAGGATGGCAGTAGTGTAGGGTGGCAGTAGTGGAGGATGGCAGTAGTGGAGGGTGGCAGTAGTGGAGGGTGGCGATAGTGTAGGGTGGCGGTAGTGTAAGGTAGCAGTAGTGGAGGGTGGCGGTAGTGAAGGGTGGTGGTAGTGTAGGGTGGCGGTAGTGTAGGGTGGCAGTAGTGGAAGGTGGCAGTAGTGTAGGGTGGCAGTAGCGGAGGGTGGCAGTAGTGGAAGGTGGTGGTAGTGTAGGGTGGCAGTAGTGGAAGGTGGTGGTAGTGTAGGGTGGTGGTAGTGTAGGGTGGCGGTTGTGTAGGGTGACAGAAGTGTAGAATGGCGATAGTGTAGTGTGGCAGTAGTGTAGGGTGGCAGTAGTGTAGGGTGGCATTAGTGGAGGGTGGCAGTAGTGTAGGGTGGCAGTAGTGGAGGGTGGCAGTAGTGGAGGGTGGCAGTAGTGGAAGGTGGCAGTAGTGTTGGGTGGCAGTAGTGGAGGGTGGCAGTAGTGGAGGGTGGTGGTAGTGTAGGGTGGCAGTAGTGGAGGGTTGCAGTAGTGGAGAGCGGCAGTAGTGGAGGGTGGTGGTAGAGTAGGGTGGGGGTAGTGTCATGTTGCGGTAGTGTAGGGTGGCAGTTGTGGACGATAGCAGTAGTGGAGTGGGAGTAGTGGAGGCTGGCAGTAGTGGAGGGTGGCGGTAGTGAAGGGTGGCAGTAGTGGAGGGTGGCAATAGTGGAGGGTGGCATTAGTGAAGGGTGGCGGTAGTGTAGGGTAGCGGTTGTGTGGGTGGCGGTAGTGGAGGGTGGCAGTAGTGGAGGGTGGCAGTATTGTAGGGTGGCAGTAGTGTAGGGTGGCGGTTGTGGAGGGTGGCAGCAGTGAAGGGTGGATTAGTATAGGGTGGCGGTAGTGAAGGGTGGCATTTGGGTAGGGTGGTGGTAGTGGAGGGTGGCAGTAGTGGAGGGTGGTGATTGTGTAGGGTGGCAGTAATGGAGGGTGGCAGTAGCGTAGGATGGAGGTAGTGTAGGGTGGCAGTAGTGGAGGGTGGCAGTAGTGGAGGGTGGCAGTAGTGGAGGACGGCAGTAGTGGAGGGTGGCAGTAGTGTAGGGTGGCAGTAGTGTAGGGTGGCGGTAGTGAAGGGTGGCAGTAGTGGAGGGTGGCCGTAGTGAAGGGTGGCACTAGTGGAGGGTGAAGGTAGTGTAGGGTGGCAGTAGTGTAGGATGGCTGTAGTGTAGGGTGGCAGTAGTGTAGGGTGGCAGCAGTGTAGGGTGAGGTTAGTGTAGGGATGCAGTAGTGAAGGGTGTCGGTAGTGTAGGGTGACAGTAGTGTAGGGTGGCAGTAGTGGAGGGTGGTGGTAGTGGAGGGTGGTGAAAGTGTAGGGTGGTGGTAGTGTTGGGTGGCAGTAGTGGAGGGTCGCAGTAGTGGAGGGTGGCAGTAGTGAAAGGTGCCAGCAGTGTAGGGTGGCGGTAGTGTAGGGTGGCAGTGGTGGAGGGTGGCGGTTGTGAAGGGTGGCAGTAGTGTAGGGTGGCAGTAGTGGAGGGTGGCAGTAGTGAAGGGTGGCAGTAGCGTAGGGTGGCGGTAGTGTAGGGTGGTGATAGCGTAGGGTGGCAGTAGTGGAGGGTGGCAGCAGTGTAGGGTGGCAGTAGTGTAGGGTGGCAGTAGTGTAGGGTGGCAGTAGTGGAGGGTGGCGTTAGTGTAGGGTGGCAGTAGTGGAAAGTGGCAGTAGTGGAGGGTGGCAGTAGTGGAGGGTGGCAGTAGTGGAAAGTGGCGATAGTGTAGGGTGGCAGTAGTGTAGGGTGGCATTAATGGAGGGAGGCGGTAGTGTAGGGTGGCGGTAGTGTAGTTTGGGGGTAGTTTAGGGTGGCGGTAGTGTACGGTGGCGGTAGTGGAGGGTGGCGGTAGTGGAGGGTGGCTTTAGTGTAGGGTGGCAGTAATGGAGGGTGGCGGTAGTGAAGGGTGGCAGTAGTGTAGGGTGGCGGTAGTAGAGGGTGGCGTTAGTCTAGGGTGGCAGTAGTGGAGGGTGTCGTTAGTGTAGGGTGGCAGTAGTGTAGGGTGGCAGTAGTGGAGGGTGGCGGTAGTGTAGGGTGGCGGTAGTGTAGGGTGGGGGTACTGTAGGGTGGCAGTAGTGTAGGACGGCAGTAGTGAAAGGTGGCGGTAGTGTAGGATGGCTTTAATGTAAGTTGGCGGTACTGTAGGGTGGTGGTAGTGTAGGGTGGCGGTAGTGTAGGGTGGTGGTAGTGTAGGGTGGCCGTAGTGTAGGGTGGCGTTAGTGTTGGGTGGCGGTCGTGTTGGGTGGTGGTAGTGTTGGGTGGTAGTAGTGGAGGATGGCATTAGTGGAGGGTGTTAGTAGTGTAGGGTGGCAGTAGTGGTGGGTAGCGTTAGAGTAGGGTGACGGTAGTGTAGGGTGGCGGTAGTGAAGGGTGGCAGTAATTAAGGGTGGCAGTAGTGGAGGGTGGCAGTTGTGGAGGGTGGCAGTTGTGTAGGGTGGCAGTAGTGGAGGGTGGCAGTAGTGGAGGGTGGCAGTAGTGTAGGGTGGCAGTAGTGGAGGATGGCAGTAGTGGAGGGTGGCGGTAGTGTAAGGTGGCAGTAGTGGAGGGTGGCGGTAGTGTAGGGTGGTGGTAATGTAGGTTGATGGTAGTGTAGGGTGGCAGTAGTGGAGGGTGACAGTAGTGGAGGGTGGCAGTAGTGTAGGGTGGCAGTAGTACTCACCTAATTGTACTCACCTAATTGTGCTTGCGGGGGTTGAGCTTTGGCTCTTTGGTCCCGCCTCTCAACTGTCAATCAACTGGTGTACAGATTCCTGAGCCTACTGGGCTCTATCATACCTACATTTGAAACTGTGTATGGAGTCAGCCTCCACCACATCACTTCCTAGTGCATTCCATTTATTAACTACTCTGACACTGAAACAATTCTTTCTAACGTCTCTGTGGCTCATCTGGGTACTAAGTTTCCACCTGTGTCCCCTTGTTCGTGTCCCACCCGTGCTGAAGAGTTTGTCTTTGTCCACCTTGTCAATTCCCCTGAGAATTTTGTAGGTGGTTATCATGTCTCCCCTTACTCTTCTGTTTTCCAGGGATGTGAGGTTCAGCTCCTTTAGCCTTTCCTCGTAGCTCAATCCTCTCAGTTCCGGGACGAGCCTGGTGGCATACCGCTGAATCTTCTCTAACTTTGTCTTGTGTTTAACTAGGTATGGACTCCAGGCTGGAGCTGCATACTCCAGGATTGGTCTCACATAAGTGGTATACAGGGTTCTGAAAGATTCCTTACACAAGTTTCTGAAGGCAGTTCTTATGTTGGCCAGTCTAGCATATGCCGCTGATGATATTCTTTTGATTAGTAGTGCAGTAGTATTAGTATTATTAGTATTATTAGTAGTGTAGGATGGTGGTAGTGTAGGGTGGCAGTAGTGGAGGGTAACAGTAGTGGAGGGTGGCAGTAGTGGAGAGTGGCTGTAGTGTTTTGTGGCGGTAGTGTAGGGTGGCGGTAGTGTAGGGTGGTTGTAGTGTAGAGTGGCAGTAGTGGAGGGTGGCAGTAGTGGAGGCTTACAGTAGCGGAGGGTAGCGGTAGTGTAGTGTGGCAGTAGTGGAGGGTGTCAATAGTGAATGGTGGCAGTAGTGGAGGGTGGCGCTAGTGTAGGGTAGCGGTAGTGTAGGGTGGCAGTTGTGGAGGGTGGCAGTAGTGGATGGTGGCAGTAGTGGAGGGTGGCGGTAGTGAAGGGTGGTGGTAGTGTACGGTGGTGGTAATGTAGGGTGGCGGCAGTGAAGGGTAGATTAGTGTAGGGTGGCGGTAGTGTAGGGTGGCGGTAGTGTAGGGTGGGGGTAGTGTAGGGTGGCAGTAGTGTAGGATGGCAGTAGTGAAAGGTGGCGGTAGTGTAGGATGGCTTTAATGTAAGGTGGCGGTAGTGTAGGGTGGTGGTAGTGTAGGGTGGCGGTACTGTAGGGTGGTGGTAGTGTAGGGTGGCGGTAGTGTAGGGTGGCGTTAGTGTAGGGTGGCGGTCGTGTTGGGTGGTGGTAGTGTAGGGTGGTAGTAGTGGTGGGTAGCGTTAGAGTAGGGTGACGGTAGTGTAAGGTGGCGGTAGTGAAGGGTGGCAGTAATGAAGGGTGGCAGTAGTGGAGGGTGGCAGTAGTGGAGGGTGGCAGTTGTGTAGGGTGGCAGTAGTGGAGGGTGGCAGTAGTGGAGGGTGGCAGTAGTGTAGGGTGGCAGTAGTGGAGGATGGCAGTAGTGGAGGGTGGCGGTAGTGTAAGGTGGCAGTAGTGGAGGGTGGCAGTAGTGTAGGGTGGCGGTAATGTAGGTTGATGGTAGTGTAGGGTGGCAGTAGTGGAGGGTAACAGTAGTGGAGGGTGGCAGTAGTGTAGGGTGGCAGTAGTGTAGGGTGGTGGTAGTGTAGGGTGGCAGTAGTGGAGGGTAACAGTAGTGGAGGGTGGCAGTAGAGGAGAGTGGCTGTAGTGTTTTGTGGCGGTAGTGTAGGGTGGCGGTAGTGTAGGGTGGTAGTAGTGTAGAGTGGCAGTAGTGGAGGGTGGCAGTAGTGGAGGCTTACAGTAGCGGAGGGTAGTGGTAGTGTAGTGGGGCAGTAGTGGAGGGTGTCAATAGTGAATGGTGGCAGTAGTGGAGGGTGGCGCTAGTGTAGGGTAGCGGTAGTGTAGGGTGGCAGTTGTGGAGGGTGGCAGTAGTGGATGGTGGCAGTAGTTTAGGGTGGCTGTAGTGAAGGGTGGTGGTAGTGTAGGGTGGTGGTAATGAAGGGTGGCGGCAGTGAAGGGTAGATTAGTGTTGGGTGGCGGTAGTGTAGGGTGGCGGTAGTGAAGGGTGGGGGTAGTGTAGGGTGGCAGTAGTGTAGGATGGCAGTAGTGAAAGGTGGCGGTAGTGTAGGATGGCTTTAATGTAAGGTGGCGGTAGTGTAGGGTGGTGGTAGTGTAGGGTGGCGGTAGTGTAAGGTGGTGGTAGTGTAGGGTGGCGGTAGTGTAGGGTGGCGTTAGTGTAGGGTGGCGGTCGTGTTGGGTGGTGGTAGTGTAGGGTGGTAGTAGTGGAGGATGGCAGAAGTGGAGGGTGTTAGTAGTGTAGGGTGGCAGTAGTGGTGTGTAGTGTTAGAGTAGGGTGACGGTAGTGTAGGGTGGCGGTAGTGAAGGGTGGCAGTAATGAAGGTTGGCAGTAGTGGAGGGTGGCAGTAGTGGAGGGTGGCAGTTGTGTAGGGTGGCAGTAGTGGAGGGTGGCAGTAGTGGAGGGTGGCAGTAGTGTAGGGTGGCAGTAGTGGAGGATGGCAGTAGTGGAAGGTGGCGGTAGTGTAAGGTGGCAGTAGTGGAGGGTGGCAGTAGTGTAGGGTGGCGGTAATGTAGGTTGATGGTAGTGTAGGGTGGCAGTAGTGGAGGGTAACAGTAGTGGAGGGTGGCAGTAGTGTAGGGTGGCAGTAGTGTAGGGTGGTGGTAGTGTAAGGTGGCAGTAGTGGAGGGTAACAGTAGTGGAGGGTGGCAGTAGTGGAGAGTGGCTGTAGTGTTTTGTGGCGGAAGTGTAGGGTGGCGGTAGTGTAGGGTGGTAGTAGTGTAGAGTGGCAGTAGTGGAGGGTGGCAGTAGTGGAGGCTTACAGTAGCGGAGGGTAGCGGTAGTGTAGTGTGGCAGTAGTGGAGGGTGTCAATAGTGAATGGTGGCAGTAGTGGAGGGTGGCGCTAGTGTAGGGTAGCGGTAGTGTAGGGTGGCAGTTGTGGAGGGTGGCAGTAGTGGATGGTGGCAGAAGTGGAGGGTGGCGGTAGTGAAGGGTGGTGGTAGTGTAGGGTGGTGGTAATGTAGGGTGGCGGCAGTGAAGGGTAGATTAGTGTAGGGTAACGGTAGTGGAATGTGGTGGTAGTGAAGGGTTGTGGTAGTGTAGGGTGGCACTAGTGTAGGGTGGCAGTAGTGTAGGTTGGCAGAAGTGTAGGGTGGCGGTAGTGAAGGGTGGCAGTAGTGGAGGTTGGCGGTAGTGAAGGGTGGCAGTAGTGGAGGGTGGAGGTAGTGTAGGGTGGCAGTAGTGTAGGATGGCAGTAGTGGAGGATGGCAGTAGTGTAGGATGGCGGTAGTGTAGGGTAGCAGTAGTGGAAGGTGGTGGTAGTGGAGGGTGGCAGTAGTGTAGGGTGGCAGTAGTGTAGGGTGGCAATAGTGGAGGGTGAAAGTAGGGGAAGGTGCCAGTAGTGTAGGGTGGCGGTAGTTTAGGGTGGCAGTAGTGGAGGGTGGCGGTAGTGAAGGGTGGCAGTAGTGTAGGGTGGCGGTAGTGGAGGGTGGCGGTAGTGGAGTGTGGCAGTAGTGGAGGGTGGTGGTGTTGGAATTTTCCAACACTAATAAAATACTGTTGTTTTATTTTTAACTATCACTAAAATCTACTAATTACTGTAGTAACTAAAATTAACTAACAGTAGTGTTCACATGAACTAATAATTGTATCTGTACAATAATGCTGGAATTCTTACGTAATCAAAAGCCAGTATTGCGTCTGATTCTACCAAGTTAAAACACATTTATATCCAGTGTGCTAGAGAATTGAGTGCGATTCTCTAAATTCAGCAGTATTCCGTGTGATAATTATTTACCGATAACATAACTCCCAAATAATGCCAAATCGAGAGTTTCTAGTTACAACTGTTATCAAGTAATGAATTTAACGTCACGCATGAATGCCATGGAGAGAACTAAAATCATCTCCATTTCTCGTTTACCATCGTAAGACGAGAAAGTAATAATATTTAGCTCCCTAGAATTACAACCCAGTCTTTATCAAAGCATTTTAGCCTCAACTGTGCGAAATAATATTATTCGTGATAAATAATTTCTGTTGCGAATGCTAGACGCCGGGGAGAGGGAGACGCTATTGTGGTGGCAGATGCCAGCTCGAGGAGAAGTCGCCAGTGTGCGGCGTGAATACTTGTTGCGGAATTGAGTAACTCGTTTTGGTGTCAGAGTCTAGGATACGAATTGTATCCTAGACTCTGAGTGAATCACTCTATCCTAGAGTGAATTGTCAGCAAGATTTAACCTGATATTCATCCCGGAACTAGTTAATTTGTTCTACGTGATCCATCGTGACCGGCCAAATAAGCCTGTCAACATCCAAGCCAAGCTAGCTACCACGTGTTCGCCATTGTGACGCTAGAGCTGGGACGCGGTTTCGGCAAGCTTCAACTTATACAGTACCCTATTAGCTAAGTATATAACTCACTTTTGATGCATCATTAGAGATTGTATATGGCAGGGTAGCTTGTCGTTACGTCGAGCGACACAAACAAACCACATGTTAGTATTCTAAATTAATTTTATTCCCCATGTTCTTGAATATAGATATTTAGTAGCCTAGTACATTGCTACGTAATATCCCTTAATTTACAGCTCTCGTGTGAGGAATTCCACGAGCTGTTACTTTACCCGTGTTATTCATCTCCCAGTGTTCTACGAGGAATTCCGGAGAT
>NC_091166.1:16057363-16116540 GCF_040958095.1 Procambarus clarkii
TCCCTTGCCGCTCCGTCAGTGGGTTGAAGTTGTGTGAATCGAATTGACGAATGCCCGCACGATTTCCCGACTATATCCCATCAAGCGGACGTACTAGTAGCATTGCAACTCCTGCCTGCCCTTACTTTACGCTTGTGGTCGAGTAGACACGGCTTTCTCACAACGCTTTCAAAACTGCAGTTGCCTACTCGTCTGTTTCACGTCCCTGTGAAATGACTTTTGCACAAATCCAAAAAATAGAGCAAAATCAGCGATAATAGTGATGAGGTGAGCCGCCTGTTGGCTGCAGCCAGAGGAAGGAGGGGAGGGGCAACGGGGTGACGTAGGCGAGTCGAGCAGCCAATGGCGCTCGAGCAAGCGCCTCGAGACGGCGTATATAAGCAAAAATTTTCGGCGCCGGCCATCACAAACCACAGTTGTTCACCATGGCTCGCACCAAGCAGACTGCTCGCAAGTCCACGGGAGGCAAGGCTCCTCGTAAGCAGCTGGCCACCAAGGCAGCACGCAAGTCTGCTCCTGCCACAGGGGGTGTGAAGAAGCCTCACCGTTACAGGCCCGGAACGGTCGCCCTGCGTGAGATCCGTCGTTACCAGAAGAGCACCGAGTTGCTCATCAGGAAACTTCCCTTCCAGCGTCTGGTGCGCGAGATTGCCCAGGACTTCAAGACCGATCTTCGCTTCCAGTCGTCTGCCGTCTGCTTTACAGGAGGCATCCGAGGCTTACCTGGTCGGTCTCTTCGAGGGACACTAACCTCTGTGCCATCCACGCCAAGCGTGTCACCATCATGCCCAAAGGACATTCAGCTTGCTCGCCGTATCCGTGGAGAGCGTGCATAAGCTAAAATCGACCACCCTAGTATACACCAAACTCGGCCCTTCTCAGGGCCAAAATATCCTTCTAGGAGATTTCAGACATTCTAGCATAATTTAGGTGTCATACATACATGTGATATCAATAAATCAAGTCATTTGTAGTACAACCTGTTCTCTTACAAACAAAACGCCGTCGCTTTTCACTCTTATGCACTGTCAAGGATCACCCCCCCCCCCCAAAATAAAAATTGTCATACTGTACTAGAAATAAAAGCAGCTTGTATAAGTGACATATACTGTCCAGTCCTGTTTTATTCTGTTTTCGGTCCTCTGGCTTAATCTGTTAAGTTAGGAGATGACATTTTAAATTAACCGTTTTCTTGACATTTTCAAACCTAAGAGGGTGGCCTGCATAGTAATCCTAATGTGGAACATAACAATGAATCTCTAATCTCTAGAAAAAAGATACCGAGTGCTTATATGTGTTGAGAGAGAGAGAGAGAGAGAGAGAGAGAGAGAGAGAGAGAGAGAGAGAGAGAGAGAGAGAGAGAGAGAGAGAGAGAGAGAGAGAGAGAGAGAGAGAGACACACACAGACAGACAGACAAGACAGACAAGACAGACAGACAGACAGACAGACAGACAGACAGACAGACAGACAGACAGACAGGCAGGCAGGCAGGCAGACAGACAGACAGACAGACAGACAGACAGACAGACACACTGAGAGAGAGAAACACACACAGACAGTTTCATAAATATTCTCATTTTATAGCTATTTGCTTTCAGTGACAGAGGTTTTTGTTATAATAGTATTGGTGTCTAACACTCACAATCTCTTTAGAAATTAAAGTGTGGCTCCAATGGAGCCGAGTTTGTTGGTTTGAGGCCAAGCCACCACCACAGGGCAGTAAGTAAGCCGTTTACTTGGAGGAGGTGTACTTGGTGACGGCCTTAGTGCCCTCAGAGACGCGTGCTTGGCCAGTTCTCCGGGCAACAGGAGCCTTACAGCCGTCTGGATCTCCCGACTGGTAATGGTGGAACGCTTGTTGTAGTGGGCCAGGCGAGAAGCCTCGGCGGCGATGCGCTCGAAGATGTCGTTCACGAACGAGTTCATGATCGACATGGCTTTGGAAGAGATACCAGTGTCGGGGTGGACCTGCTTCAGCACTTTGTAGATGTAGATGCTGTAGCTCTCCTTCCTCCTGCGCTTCTTTTTCTTATCGCCCTTGGCAATGGCCTTCTGGGCCTTTCCGGCCTTCTTGGCAGCCTTTCCAGATGCCTTGGGTGGCATGATGATGCTCGTGCTGGCTGGCGTTGCGATACAATAATGAACTTTTGCGCGAGGCGAGCTTTCCTTTTATATCCCGCTCGCGACTCAGCTCAGAGCGGGTCGCGTGGCGGAGCGCGCTGATTGGTCAGTGGCGGGCTCCCTTGATCCTGAGCGGGGTATATAACACGAAGCTCGATCTGCGGGGCGGCATAAAGCAGACGTGCTCCCAGGAGCTCCCGC
The DNA here is from genome assembly GCF_040958095.1 of Procambarus clarkii. NCBI lineage: Eukaryota > Metazoa > Arthropoda > Malacostraca > Decapoda > Cambaridae > Procambarus > Procambarus clarkii. The sequence goes on from NC_091166.1 coordinate 16,059,687, forward strand.
CACCTACAGGAGAAACTGAGCGTTGGCTCCGCCCACCTCACTCAGGATTGGTGCGCCAGCGAGCCAATCACAGCCGGCCGGCCGCGTAGCAGCCAGCCACACTCACTGCCAGTCGACTACAAGCTCTCTCGGCGTCAAGACACGCCGGGGCACCTGTACTGTGTCTCAACCTAGCTCTACTGACGCTTACAGCAGTATGATGTCCTAATAAAATAACTACCCATCCTCATCCTTCATCCCACACCCCCTCCCCCCCCCCCATTCCCCACCCTCTCCTCCCCATTCTCTCCCTGCCTGTACCAAGACACACCACACACACACTCACACAATACACAATGCATAACCTACTAATCATAGAATTAAGGAGTGAATAAGGCTGTCTTTCTAAACTGTTTCTACCTCTTGTATTTCGCCATTCCAAACGATCATTCCCGAGCGGTAGCCAAAACCGGGTTCTTGAAATTCTTGCGGAGGTTTGATCGGGCATCTAACAGCCTTGTAGCAGGCTTAGGCTATCGATAGGTTCAATTACCACCTTGTCTAGTAGCTCTAGTTGCCTAGCAACTAGAAGTTAGAGGCCTCGGCCTAACTAACACCCACCATCCACTTAGTCTACCTGGACACTTCACAGCACCCACCATAGTATAGATTAGATTAGGCTGCCTGGCCCACCAAGCTATGGCGACCAAAGTCAGATTCACAGACGAATCTGGCCGGGGTCCGTACCCCAGCCCAACTACTTGAGGTGGTCTACGAGGTCACCCAGATTACCTACAAAAATGTGTTACAAAATAACGAATGGAGCCATCTTGTTGGTGCCCAATGCAAACCTCCCAGACCTCCTTTCGTCAGACACCATGAACAAACTAAGGGAGAAGAATATCACTGTCTACCCCCCTGCCGAATTCCAAGCCCAACGCACCATCTTTGTACATAGGATCCATGACATCATCATGGATCACTCAAATGATGAAATAATTGCAGAAATAGAGAGGAAAAACAGGGATGTCAAAATACTTCAGGCCCACAGATTCACAACCCAACGCAACAACCAAGTACTGAAACTTACTCTGGCTTCACCGGAGCAAGCAACGCAAGGTCTGCACACAAGGCCTTTCTGCATTTGGCATCATGGCTGAACCTGACAAAATCAACCCACAGAGGTTTTACAAGCTCAAGCAATGCTTCAAATGCTTTCAGTATGACCATTATTCCAATGCATGTAACAATGGAACCCCCAAGTGCAGCAGGTGCACAGGGGAACACAGCTACAGGGAATGCACAAAACCCTACACCCAAATGTGCTCTATGCAATGGTCCACACATTGCAATCTCGCATCTTTGTCCTCGCAGGCAAGAGGCAATCAAGCAATTGCATGAAACGGAGACAGCAGCCCGCCAACAGGCAGCTATTACCATCCCTGCCCCTCCTCCACCAGTAAATGCCTGGGGCATCCCTAACCAACAACAGGCCCAGTCGGTGGCCCAAGGGGGACACCAAAGCACCCAACACCCCCATAACCCCACGGTTATACCAGAGCAAACCCAGAATCAAACACAACAGGCCCCAACACCTAACTCTCTTGCAACAAACCCCGATCCCAAGCCCAGCTTAGGGGCCGAACTCCTAACATTTGCTCAAATCCAATTTCCAGACAACCCAGTGAAGCTCCTAGGTTTCTGGAACTCACTTAGGAAAGACAATGGCCTACCCCCTGTCCATATGTCCGAAGACTCGCTTGCCTACTTGACTCCTAACATCACAACAACCGCCGGCCAGGCCCAAGCACAACCCAACAACCCCAACCCTAGTACTCCTCGCCCCCAGGCCTCTACCAACGCCCATGAGACTCCAAACTCCCTGAACAACCCCGGCCCCTCCACCCCGACATTCTGGGAAACACCTATGTCCACCCTTCCTGGAACACTCCCACATCAGATCGCCCTCCAAGCTCTCACAAACTCCCTTGCCATACGGAACCCCATCCGGGGCACTAGGAAATTTCGCTTCAAACACCGCAGCCCCACAACAATATATTCCACACAACGCTGTACCAAGAGGCCTAGGACCAACACTTACAGCCGAACCCCATCCCCTGTGGACGGAGCAAGGGCAAGCAACCCCCACAACTCTTCACCAGAGAGCGACTCTAGCACCACGGATGTCGACATCATGAACAGCAGTGACACCGAAGACCCCCCAATGGCACAGCAACGTATGGTAAACCCCAACCCCAACCAATCCCCGACCGGAACCAGGAACAAGATACCTGGCTCAACAGCTTTACCCCCCTCCTCCACAAACAGAAGCGACCAAACCGAATGTAACAACATTGGCACTACAGCCAAACAAACACTTCCGTCCCATAGTCAATAATGGGGATCACAATCCTTCAGGTGAACATCAGACATTACTTCAACAACAAATACCTACTCACTCTGGAGGTAGCCAGACTTAACCCAGATGTTGTCTTACTCAATGAAACAGCGGCCAGACAAGACCAGCACATCTCCATCTGGGGTTATTCCACCAGGGAAGTCAACAGGGGTAGGTACAGTGGGGTGGCAATACTAATAAGAAGAGGCTCTCCTACCGCCCCATCCTCATAGAAGACGACAACTTTCTTGCAATAGAACTCACCACTTCACACGGCCCCCTCATTGTCTGCACCGCATATCTACCACCTAGATTGGCCTACCTCCCCTCCATCCCTCTGAACAAGCTGCTCGACAGGAACCTCCCCACTATCATCGCAGGAGACCTGAATGCCCACCATCAGGCCTTATTCAACGCTCCTGACAGGCCAGACCTCAAGGGCAGGCAGCTCTTCAATCTAATGCAAAACCGGGACCTCTCCTTCCAAGGCCCCCACTTTAAGACGTTCTTTGCGGGCAACCATAGGGGCACCCCTGACATAGTGCTGACCAACAGAGATTGTGACCTGTTCCACTGCAGAGTAACCCCAGGCAAGAACGTGGGGTCGGATCACATCCCTGTGGTCACATCCCTCCAAGCAACCCCCTTCAGATATGTGGCACCATCCAGGCCCAGATTGGAAACCATACGTGCCCGTGACTATGACACCTTCCTTGCTGGCGACCCCATCCTTGAGTTCGACAACCTCCCAACCCAAACAATTGACCAAGCAGTAAACACCATCCACAACCGGATCCAGCTTGCAACCGAGGCCACTTGTGAAGTATCCACCACTAGGACTTACCACCAATATAAGCCGACCCGAGAAATCAGAGGCAAAATGAATGTGTACCAGTGAGCCTGCCAAAGCCACTACCAAACAGGCCAGCCACCAGCGTTGACCCCACAAACACTCAGAAGGGAAACCATAGACCTTACGCTGACCCACAAGAGCCACATTTGGAGAACCCTAGTGAGACAGGCCAACCAGTACAAAAGGGAGCCGGGAACTTTCTGGCGCAAGATCAGACAGCTCCTGGGATCGGTTAACCCCAGCCTCACCCACCTTGTACACACATTCCTTGACGAAGATGAAGAGGAGCAACAAGAAAAAATAGAAGACCCGCAGGATCAGGCTGACCTCATGGGCGCAGTTTGGAAAAAGACACTCACAGCTTCAAACAGCAGAGCCTTCAACAACACTCACTTTGAACGTGTCAACCAATGGACAACAGAAAATGCCGCCTCCCTTAACAGCACCCCTCTGATTGACCTGACAACCCTAGAAGACGACCACCCTTTAACAAGACCCATAACTATGCTAGAGATGAGAGGAGTCATCAAAAACACCAGAGATAAGGCCCCAGGACCATCAGGGATCAAAGCGCTGCAGATCAAACTTCTACCAGGCAATCTTATGCAATCCATACTCAACCTATTCAACGCTATGCTGGCATCGGGTCACATTCCTGTAGCATTCAGGTCAGCCAAGATGATATTCATTCCCAAACCCAAGAAAGACCCCCACCAACCTGGCAACTACCGACCAATCTCACTCTTAGACTCAATAGGCAAGTGCTTTGAAAAAATCATGTCAAACCGCCTTAACTACTACATGGAGTACAACAACCTCTTCACAGAAAAGCAGTTTGGCTTTCGAGCACATAGATCAACCCAGCACGCAATTAACATCATCTACGACGCCTTAAGCTCTATTCGCAAGCAAAAACAGGTAGCCTTGATTGCGACGAGGGACGTACACAAGGCCTTCGACAGCCTGTGGCACGATGGTCTGGTGTACAAACTAGCAGACTTACCAGCGCAAAACTGGACCCTCCTCAGGCTGATCAGTAATTTCCTTAAGAATAGGCAAGTCACCCCCAGCTTCAAGGCAAACGAGGCCGCAGCCTTCACCCCAACAGCTGGAGTCCCCCAAGGATCATGCTTGAGCCCGGTTCTCTTCAACATCTTTGTAAATGACCTGCCCCAACCAGAGTATAGGGACACCATTATCGTGCAATTTGCGGACGACGTAACGCACGTAATAACATCTAACCCTAGCAGCCAAGCGGCCAAACATGCAACTGCAACCCGTAAGGCAAACGTAGAACTAGCAAGGACTGCTAACTGGGAAAGGAAATGGAGAATCACCACTAACCCAGAAAAGATTCAATTAAGCACTGTCGGCTGTATGGCCTTCTCAATTGAAAATGAGGGGGGAATAAGAATCAGGGGTGAACCCATAGCCATCTCAAACTCCAACACAGTGCTCGGTTACAACTTCAACAGGCTACTCAACTCCTCCCAGTACGTATCCCAGAAGACAGCGATGGCCCGGGGCTCTCTGGCGAGGCTCTTCCGTTTCAACCAAGCCCCATCCCACATCAAGCTCCACCTGTACAGAATGATCATAAGGCCTAGCTTGGAATACCCATACGTTCCCCTGAACCTCACCAACAAATCCAACATGTTGAAGATTCAACGAGTACAAAACAAAGCACTTCGCTTTGCAGAGGGCCTGACTCTGAGTGACAGGGTGAGAACCGACCTGATCCATGAGACGCTCAACATGAAGCCAATGAACATTAGGCTCAGCTACCTGGCCAGAAGACAGCTGTACCGTATGAAGAACATGTATGTCCCAGACCCAGAAGATCCCTTCGTAGCAGAAAACACCACCAGCGACTACGAGATCCATGAACCACCACACAGAACCAGAAGAATCACTCTCCAACAAAAAGTGATCAGACATATCCATGATGAGGCCTTCCCAAGCCCTCAGATACTAAGCGGTCTGCCAGACGATCCAGATGAGTGGCCCATCCCGGACCCAATCTACACCAAATGAAGAATAAAGAAAGAAAAAAAAAAATAATAAATAAAAAAAAAAAAAAAAAAAAAAAAAAAATAATAATAAATAAATAAATAAATAAAAAAAAAAAAAAAAAAAAAAAAAATATATATAAATAAAACACCTACAAAAAAATATAAAACCAAAAAACCATTTGTCGTGGCGTCAGAAGTGTAACTACCCTGATGTTTCTAAGATTAGCCTCCTTCAGCCAACTCCATCGGCTCTAGTGCTTTAGGACACCAACAAGGTCACAAACACTAGCCCCCCCAGCCAATGTACTGACAACCCAACATAACACACACGCAAACAAACAACACATACAAAAATGTCAACCCATGGTGGACAGGCCACCGAACTTTCAAACCTCCTCTCTCTCTACACCCACATCCTCTTCCTGAATTTCATCTCCCCATCCCTCTACCTCCCCCATCCTTTCCATTCCCTATGGACATCAAAGCAAAGCAAAAGCGGCATAAAACCACCACAAACCCACAACAGCAGCAGCAATGTCAGGACGCGGCAAGGGAGGCAAAGTGAAGGGCAAGTCAAAGTCTCGCTCCAGCAGGGCCGGACTTCAGTTCCCCGTGGGCAGAATTCACCGTCTGCTGCGTAAGGGCAACTACGCCGAACGCGTCGGTGCTGGCGCTCCTGTCTACCTGGCAGCCGTCATGGAATACCTCGCTGCCGAAGTTCTGGAGCTCGCCGGTAACGCCGCACGTGACAACAAGAAGACCCGTATCATCCCACGTCACTTGCAGTTGGCCATCCGCAACGACGAAGAACTCAACAAACTTCTGTCTGGCGTAACCATTGCACAGGGAGGTGTTCTTCCAAACATTCAGGCAGTTCTTTTGCCAAAGAAGACAGAGAAGAAGTAAGCACTTCTGCCACCCACCACGACAAATACCATAACCAGGCTCCATCCGGAGCCACACACACTTTAATAGAGAGATTCAAGTAGACAATCAACTTTCAAACATTAATAATAACATTTATATTGATTTCATTTGGAATGTGTACATAACAAACAAACAAACAAAACAAAATTATAGGGGATATTCAGCATCACTTGGAATATTAACCAATCATATAAATCCAATATATATTTTATATTTTACTTTAAGCGAGGAATTCATATTCTATCAATTTTTAATCATACAAATGAACAAAAGCAATTCTTCACTAGACGTAACGAATGAATAAATGATCAAGGTTTTAATGTGTTTCATGAATAAATATATATATATATATATATATATATATATATATATATATATATATATATATATATATATATATATAATATAATATAATATAATATATTATAATACTTGTGAACCAGAATATGTTTGAGCAGCAGCGATCGTGCCATTGGCCGAAGTGCAACAATTCAAATAATTTAAAGGGCCTGCTCGGGTATATAAGAGAGGCTGGGAGACTGGGGCCGGTGGTGGGTGATGGGTGATGAGTGATGGTGTGGTGTGGTGTGGTGTTGTTAAGAGTTGATTTACGGCCAGCCAGCCAGCTGCAGCCAAGGCAGGGCAGGGCAAGGCAAGGCAAGGCAAGGCAAGGCAAGGCAAGGCAATAACAGGACAGGACAGCCAAGGCAAGGCAAGGCAAGGCAAGGCAAGGCAAGGCAAGCAGGCGGGCGGGCGGGCGGGCGGGCGGGCGGGCGGGCGGGCGGGCAGCCAGCCAGCCAGCCAGCCAGCCAGCCAGCCAGCCAGCCAGCCAGGCAGGCAGGCAGGCAGGCAGGCAGGCAGGCAGGCAGGCAGGCAGCCAGGCAGCCAGGCAGCCAGCCAGTCAGCCAACCAGCCAGCCAGCCAGCCAGCCAGCCAGGCAGGCAGGCAGCCAGCCAGCCAGCCACTCCCACTTTGTATTTATATGCATTCAATTTATATTCAAACATTATATATGTTAAGGGCCTAGTTTTAGTGTTTATTTTAAAATGACAAACATCGAGTCGTTTTACCAGTCCTTTAGCGTTAACGGTGATGCATTTTAAAACTGAACAGAAATCACCTTTTCTGGATATATCAAATATCGAATCCGCTTAATGTGCCTACAATTCAATCATTCAAAAAATACATAATTTACATCATGCCTTTTCATAGAACAGACAATAAGATTTGAGACAATAAGAACTTTAGTTTTATAACTAAAGTTGCACAATTATACCAACTCTATGGTGGCTGGGTGGTAAGGTGTGTGGCTGGTGTTTTGGAAGTCGCGAGTTCAAACGACCCAATGGGAGTACTTTTTTTTTTTTTTATGCCATACAATCTTCCTAGTACTATTATGTAGGTGTGTGTGTGTGTGTTTTTATTCATTCTTTGGTTTTATAGATGACATACATATTGACTCCTTTTACCGGTCCTTAATTAGGCTCTGGGGAAGCAATGGTGGTGGTGGTGGTGGTGGTGCATTTAAAACTAAACCAAAAATCACCAGTTCTGGACGCGTCAAATATCATATCCGCTTAATGTGTCTACAACCTAATTACTTAAAACTACACTATTTAATTCATTCATATCACGTGCATATTGGTCATTATGCTCATACAACCGACATAACAATTTATTTTCATTATTAGAATCATACATTTCATCAAGTAATACAGATACAAAGAGATTTTCTTTCTGAGAAGACCGTTAGTATTGGCTGGCTGGCAGGCAGGCAGGCAGGCATTTGAGGGTTATTATTTCGCCTGTTGATTGGGGGGAGGGTTGATGTGTTAGGGGGTTTTCGGTTAGGTGTGGTGGTGGTGATTGGTGGTGATTGGTGGTGGTGGTGATTGGTGGTGATTGGTGGTGAGTAGTGGTGGTGGTGGTGGTGGTGGTGGTAGTAGGTGGGAGGGGGGGGGGGAAGGGGAATGATGGTCTGTGGATTCCTTCTCCGTACCCCTTACATATAAGCAAAAACATGCCTTCCTGTGGGTATAGAAACATTAACACAAATTATATCAGTAACTGATATTGTAGCCTTTTAAACAGAAAAGATTTGTACATACAAATACTTTTAAATTATCATTTATTTGTGGAAATGGCATTTACGTCATTAAATTGATACCTCAGCATCAAGTGTCCTGCAGTGGTCCAGTGGTAAAGTGTATATAAGTGATGCGTATTCTTGGAGTTGCGAGTTCAAACCCGGATTAAGCTATATATATATATATATATATATATATATATATATATATATATATATATATATATATATATATATATATATATATATATATATATATATATACAACATGTTTTGTTTTGGTTGTTTGTTTTTGTATAAAGCCTCACACACTATATTAAGCGAGTTTGTTTTAAACATGACATACATATTAATTCATTTTACCAGGCCTTATTCCACACAACTCCGTGAATTTCCCGTGGAGCCAGCCAGCCAGCCAGCCATTCAAACAAAAACAAACGAAACAAAACAAAACAAAACAAAAAACATTATTGCCAACAGCATTTGGTGTTCCCAGGCGGTCACCCATCCAAGTACTAACCAAACCCAACGTTGCTTAACTTCGCTGATCGGACGAGAAGCGGTGTTCTCAACGTGGTATGGCCGTTGGCATGAGACTGCCTACACATTGTGGCTAATAACCAACTCTTTTTAGTCATCACGGCAGGATACGGACCTTCTTGTGGTGTCTTAATGGTAATTGTATCCTAACATATTTTTGTCTCCTTGGCATGGATATTTAACATCGTTTATTCAGTCTTGGGTTTATGTTCTTTCGCCATTTACAGACATTTTACATCTACCTACTTCCTCAGCCTACCCTGCCAATTTCTAATGAATTTGTGGATTTTCTTTTGTAATACATACATGTGTGTGCTCATCTGCTCTTCAGTTTTTATGATATTTGTCTCATCTGTCCTGCTTTATGATACTTTTACAAAGAACATGAACAAATGCTTCTATTTTAGAGAAGATATGGGATCCAGGTTTCGGAGCCGTAAAACCAACCGTCGTGATTGGTGGACGAGTTGCCAGGTTGCAGCTTCTGTACCGTGCCGGCACATAAATAGGTTCGGCTCAAGCGGCGGCAGCATCATTCCCCCGTGACTGTCTGAGCGTCTCTCATCACCTTGGTTATCTCATCATCATCATGGTAGAAGCAAAGCCTACCAAGAAGGCTGCGGCTGCTGCTGCTGTGGTGGCCACCACCAGGAAACCTCGCGTCCAGGTTGCTCACCCGAAAACTAGTCAAATGGTTCTAGCCGCGGTCGCAGCACTCAAAGACCGTAAGGGCTCGTCTCTACAAGCAATCAAGAAGTACGTTGTTGCCAACAACAAAGTCGAGGCTGCCAAGATCGCCATTTACATCCGAAGATTTCTCAAGAAAGCAGTGGCTGACGGCATTCTTGTTCAGACCAAGGGAAGTGGAGCTAGTGGATCATTCAAGCTGGCCGTAGCAGAGAAGAGGGCCGTTCTAACTCCCAAGAAAGCCACCACAACCAAGAAACCATCTACAGCAGCAAAGAAGGCCGTGGTAACTCCCAAGAAAGCCGCCACAAGCAACAAACCACCTACAGCCTTGAAAAAGAAGCAGCAGCAGCAGCAGCTTGTTGTTGGGAACAAAAAGCCCAAAATAAAGAGAGCTTCAAAATCTCCCAAACCACCCAAGGCAAAGAAAGCTGTCAAGAAAACAACAAAGGCAAAATAAACGACGACATGCAAGCAGCATGAATACACATGACAATAAACATCCAGGCCTCCCCCCTCAGTGGAGGGGCCTCATATGATTCCAAAAAGAGTTTAGTTTTGTAGACAAATAAATCATTACTTTTGGGGTAGATTTACTCTGTATATTATATATATATATATATATATATATATATATATATATATATATATATATATATATATATATATATATATATATATATATATATATATATATATATATATATACACACACATACATGGGTGAGGTGATATGGTACCAAAGTTTTTGGTGAGGTGATTGACATTTACACAAGATAAAACACGAACCAATGGGAATAAAAACATAAGAATGGAAGTAACTGCAGAAGGCCTATTGGCCCATAACACAAGCACTTCCTCTTGATGCTTCTATATTGGTTCGGAGTCTTGAAGCTATAATATATATATATATATATATATATATATATATATATATATATATATATATATATATATATATATATATATATATATATATATATATATATGCACACAAAACTAAATAGTCTTGTTAGACAAATTGCCCCTATTAGAGGCAAGTTGACTAACAAGCCGAATGACTGCAATTGTTTTGAATTTGAGTTAAATCTAACATAGAAATGTAATCAAACCTAACCTAACCTATGCTAACCCAAGCTAAGCTAACCTAACCTAACCTAAGCTAACCCAAGCTAAGCTAAGCTAACCTAACCTAACCTAACCTAACCTAAGCTAAGCTAACCTAACCTAACCTAACCTAACCTAACCTAACCCAGCAATTCATGATCTTAATATAATACTGTTAATTGGATAAACCAATTTGGAAAGAAATGTTCGAAAATAACAAAATTAACTGTGCTTGTTAGGAAAATTGGGCCTTGCATACTTGTCCCAATAGTGTGGTTCTCGCTTTTAGGTACGACATAAACGTATACCTAAGTTGAGAGAGAAAAAGATTCGCACTCAAACATGCATATCGATTGCCAGTCCTGAATTCTGGGTAGATATTCGTGTCCTCCCTTTTCATTTACCATCATTTGGATACTATCAAAACAGCTCTGAGAAGGATAAAATGAATAAAACGGGTAGCTCACTCATGTAAAAAGGAAGAGTTGGGAAAGATCTCTCTCTCTCTCTCTCTCCCCCTCACCCCCCCCCCCCCCACCAATGATCCTGCTCTGCTAGTATATAACGTAACAAACCTTCCCCCCCCCCCTCCCTCCCCAATCAGAGTCCCTTTAAGCATGCGAGGATAAAAAATAGATTTCATAAGACCCAATGTGCTAGCTGATATCAAAACAATTTATGTTATCGTCTATTAAGCCCTTCAGTAAAAAAGTATAGGGACCTAATTAGGTCCCGTTTTGAGGTGGTGGTGGGTGGAATCGATGGATTAGCCAAGCTCTTATCCGCCGAATCCGTAGAGGGTACGACCCTGGCGCTTCAGAGCGTACACCACGTCCATGGCAGTGACGGTCTTCCTCTTGGCGTGTTCCGTGTAGGTTACAGCATCACGGATGACGTTCTCGAGGAACACCTTCAGGACGCCACGGGTCTCTTCGTAGATGAGACCCGAAATACGCTTCACGCCGCCACGACGAGCTAAGCGACGAATAGCGGGCTTGGTGATGCCCTGGATGTTGTCACGTAGCACCTTACGATGACGCTTGGCGCCACCCTTTCCGAGTCCCTTGCCTCCCTTGCCGCGTCCAGTCATGGTGTTGAAGTTGTGTGAATCGAATTGATTGTACACAGGCAGTGACTCGTTCATATGCAAGGTTCTGAAGAGGAGAATAAGGTGGAGGTGGTGGGTGAGGGAAGAGAGGTGGAGAGGACTGAGTTTGTTGTGCAGTATTATGATGATGTTGCTGGTGAGGTGAAGCATTAAGGACACTGGCATAGGACATTGATGTGGCTGATGCTGTTTGGTGATGAGATAGGTTATGGGAGGTTGAAGAAGAGGAATGAGGGTGTGCTTGAGTGCGAGGTTGGTTATTGCGAAGAGATTTTAGGGTTTGCTTTCTCAAAGGGCAAGATTTGTCAACTGCTGAATGACCTCCTTGGCAATTGATGCATTTTAAAGTGTTGGCAGAGCACTGAGTGTAAAAATGGCCTTCTACAGAACATTTTGAACAAATTTGTGGGCTTTTACATTTCCGGGTTTCATGACTGTATTTGTAGCATTTAAAGCATTGCAGCAAAGGAAGATAGTCAACTGGACTAATGAGATAGGGAGGAGTGCTGGTGTGGAGGATTTTAATTCCATGGTGCAAGAGTTTTTGAGCTTCTGTAGGGGAGGAACATTGGATCTTGAGGTGTTTTGTATTGGGCACTGGGTATATCTCCATTACAGTAATAGCATTCCTGTGAGAGATGTCTTGAGAGAGATTGATAGTAGTAGGTGCTGAAAGGACAGAGCTGTCGACATTTCTTACAAGTACAGAGCATTTAGTTTTTTGTTCAATAGTGAGAACAGGAGTAAGTGAAGCTTGTGTGAGTTTTCTGAAAGTAGGTTCCTTGAAACAGGCAAAAAGGTCGTCTTCAGAGGCAATGAGAAATTTGATGGTGTTTGTGTTGGCATGTTTTATATGGTTAGTGGCTGGTGTGCCAGTGGCATTGTAAAAGGTAGTGATGCAGTCAACTGTGTCTATGGGTGTATTCCCAGTGTAGGTCATCCGTAGACAGTGAGCCATTGTGACTCACTGTCTACTGACAGTCCCGTGTCTTGTGCCAATCACTGCGATTCCATTAGCTCAGTGGGGGGGTCAGTGTGCTCGTGAGCTGTGGGTTGGAGCTCGGTTGTCAGAGGCGTAATTCCGGGTTCCTAGCAGGCTAATTGAACCCGGTTCGGCACAAATACAAAGTATTCGTGAGTCCTGAAGGTGTTACTCAAGGGCAACCCCCACTGCTAGTTGACTCGCACTATCACGAGGTTCTAGCAGTGGATCGGCATAGCAAACAAGCCAGGCAGGGAGACACAGGGCGCAAGCACGTGCTGTGACCCCACCTGGGAGGAAAGGACGAATACCCCACTGCACTTTCACCGCACAGGGGGTAGGTCCCGGCCTGAAGAGGAAGAAATGTTTAGCAGAGGAGAGAAAGAGTGCTATGCACGGCAATACACATTACGTAAGTTAGGCCATCCAGCTGTCCCTGGTTTTATTCAGGGTGGCAGTACGGGTTGGCCCACTAGGGTAATGTATCTTTGCACGTTATATCACTGATAGAGCTGTAACATAAACCGTGAACACGCCGAGAGGAAGAGCCGTCGTTGCCTGAAAAAGAGGTGTGTGCCAGTTTGCCTGGGTGTTGCCTTGGATGGAAGATGGCTGTGATAAGGATGTGGCCCCAGGTAGGGTTACCACGAGAGTATGCTCGTCTGGGCCGACCAAGCGGCCCTGACCTTGCAAGTTAGCAACAGGTGCTACTAGCGCTCTGCATCTCTGGCTGTTGTTAAATCGATGCTGTTGGATCACTGTGGTGGTTGTGATGTCAGATGCCTCAAAACGGTGGTCCCATGTAACTGCAATAATGCAGAGGCAGGTGGTTGCAGGTGCGGGGGCGCTCAAACAGCGTATCGCCTAGATCTCACTGCGAGCGCGACGTGCTGCTGCTTCCGTTGCCAATGAGAGAATGCCCGCACGATTTCCCGACTATATCCCATCAAGCGGACGTACTAGTAGCATTGCAACTCCTGCCTGCCCTTACTTTACGCTTGTGGTCGAGTAGACACGGCTTTCTCACAACGCTTTCAAAACTGCAGTTGCCTACTCGTCTGTTTCACGTCCCTGTGAAATGACTTTTGCACAAATCCAAAAAATAGAGCAAAATCAGCGATAATAGTGATTGAGGTGAGCCGCCTGTTGGCTGCAGCCAGAGGAAGGAGGGGAGGGGCAACGGGGTGACGTAGGCGAGTCGAGCAGCCAATGGCGCTCGAGCAAGCGCCTCGAGACGGCGTATATAAGCAAAAATTTTTCGGCGCCGGCCATCACAAACCACAGTTGTTCACCATGGCTCGCACCAAGCAGACTGCTCGCAAGTCCACGGGAGGCAAGGCTCCTCGTAAGCAGCTGGCCACCAAGGCAGCACGCAAGTCTGCTCCTGCCACAGGGGGTGTGAAGAAGCCTCACCGTTACAGGCCCGGAACGGTCGCCCTGCGTGAGATCCGTCGTTACCAGAAGAGCACCGAGTTGCTCATCAGGAAACTTCCCTTCCAGCGTCTGGTGCGCGAGATTGCCCAGGACTTCAAGACCGATCTTCGCTTCCAGTCGTCTGCCGTCATGGCTTTACAGGAGGCATCCGAGGCTTACCTGGTCGGTCTCTTCGAGGACACTAACCTCTGTGCCATCCACGCCAAGCGTGTCACCATCATGCCAAAGGACATTCAGCTTGCTCGCCGTATCCGTGGAGAGCGTGCATAAGCTAAATCGACCACCCTAGTATACACCAAACTCGGCCCTTCTCAGGGCCAAAATATCCTTCTAAGGAGATTTCAGACATTCCTAGCATAATTTAGGTGTCATACATACATGTGATATCAATAAATCAAGTCATTTGTAGTACAACCTGTTCTCTTACAAACAAAACGCCGTCGCTTTTCACTCTTATGCACTGTCAAGGATCACCCCCCCCCCAAAATAAAAATTGTCATACTGTACTAGAAATAAAAGCAGCTTGTATAAGTGACATATACTGTCCAGTCCTGTTTTATTCTGTTTTCGGTCCTCTGGCTTAATCTGTTAAGTTAGGAGATGACATTTTAAATTAACCGTTTTCTTGACATTTTCAAACCTAAGAGGGTGGCCTGCATAGTAATCCTAATGTGGAACATAACAATGAATCTCTAATCTCTAGAAAAAAGATACCGAGTGCTTATATGTGTTGAGAGAGAGAGAGAGAGAGAGAGAGAGAGAGAGAGAGAGAGAGAGAGAGAGAGAGAGAGAGAGAGAGAGAGAGAGAGAGAGAGAGAGACACACACAGACAGACAGACAAGACAGACAAGACAGACAGACAGACAGACAGACTGACAGACAGACAGACAGACAGACAGACAGACAGACAGACAGACAGGCAGGCAGGCAGGCAGACAGACAGACAGACAGACAGACAGACAGACAGACAGACAGACACTGAGAGAGAGAAACACACACAGACAGTTTCATAAATATTCTCATTTTATAGCTATTTGCTTTCAGTGACAGAGGTTTTTGTTATAATAGTATTGGTGTCTAACACTCACAATCTCTTTAGAAATTAAAGTGTGGCTCCAATGGAGCCGAGTTTGTTGGTTTGAGGCCAAGCCACCACCACAGGGCAGTAAGTAAGCCGTTTACTTGGAGGAGGTGTACTTGGTGACGGCCTTAGTGCCCTCAGAGACGGCGTGCTTGGCCAGTTCTCCGGGCAACAGGAGCCTTACAGCCGTCTGGATCTCCCGACTGGTAATGGTGGAACGCTTGTTGTAGTGGGCCAGGCGAGAAGCCTCGGCGGCGATGCGCTCGAAGATGTCGTTCACGAACGAGTTCATGATCGACATGGCTTTGGAAGAGATACCAGTGTCGGGGTGGACCTGCTTCAGCACTTTGTAGATGTAGATGCTGTAGCTCTCCTTCCTCCTGCGCTTCTTTTTCTTATCGCCCTTGGCAATGGCCTTCTGGGCCTTTCCGGCCTTCTTGGCAGCCTTTCCAGATGCCTTGGGTGGCATGATGATGCTCGTGCTGGCTGGCGTTGCGATACAATAATGAACTTTTGCGCGAGGCGAGCTTTCCTTTTATATCCCGCTCGCGACTCAGCTCAGAGCGGGTCGCGTGGCGGAGCGCGCTGATTGGTCAGTGGCGGGCTCCCTTGATCCTGAGCGGGGTATATAACACGAAGCTCGATCTGCGGGGCGGCATAAAACCACCACAAACCCACAACAGCAGCAGCAATGTCAGGACGCGGCAAGGGAGGCAAAGTGAAGGGCAAGTCAAAGTCTCGCTCCAGCAGGGCCGGACTTCAGTTCCCCGTGGGCAGAATTCACCGTCTGCTGCGTAAGGGCAACTACGCCGAACGCGTCGGTGCTGGCGCTCCTGTCTACCTGGCAGCCGTCATGGAATACCTCGCTGCCGAAGTTCTGGAGCTCGCCGGTAACGCCGCACGTGACAACAAGAAGACCCGTATCATCCCACGTCACTTGCAGTTGGCCATCCGCAACGACGAAGAACTCAACAAACTTCTGTCTGGCGTAACCATTGCACAGGGAGGTGTTCTTCCAAACATTCAGGCAGTTCTTTTGCCAAAGAAGACAGAGAAGAAGTAAGCACTTCTGCCACCCACCACGACAAATACCATAACCAGGCTCCATCCGGAGCCACACACACTTTAATAGAGAGATTCAAGTAGACAATCAACTTTCAAACATTAATAATAACATTTATATTGATTTCATTTGGAATGTGTACATAACAAACAAACAAACAAAACAAAATTATAGGGGATATTCAGCATCACTTGGAATATTAACCAATCATATAAATCCAATATATATTTTATATTTTACTTTAAGCGAGGAATTCATATTCTATCAATTTTTAATCATACAAATGAACAAAAGCAATTCTTCACTAGACGTAACGAATGAATAAATGATCAAGGTTTTAATGTGTTTCATGAATAAATATATATATATATATATATATATATATATATATATATATATATATATATATATATATATAATATAATATAATATAATATATTATAATACTTGTGAACCAGAATATGTTTGAGCAGCAGCGATCGTGCCATTGGCCGAAGTGCAACAATTCAAATAATTTAAAGGGCCTGCTCGGGTATATAAGAGAGGCTGGGAGACTGGGGCCGGTGGTGGGTGATGGGTGATGAGTGATGGTGTGGTGTGGTGTGGTGTTGTTAAGAGTTGATTTACGGCCAGCCAGCCAGCTGCAGCCAAGGCAGGGCAGGGCAAGGCAAGGCAAGGCAAGGCAAGGCAAGGCAAGGCAATAACAGGACAGGACAGCCAAGGCAAGGCAAGGCAAGGCAAGGCAAGGCAAGGCAAGCAGGCGGGCGGGCGGGCGGGCGGGCGGGCGGGCGGGCGGGCAGCCAGCCAGCCAGCCAGCCAGCCAGCCAGCCAGCCAGCCAGCCAGCCAGCCAGCCAGCCAGGCAGGCAGGCAGGCAGGCAGGCAGGCAGGCAGGCAGGCAGCCAGGCAGCCAGCCAGTCAGCCAACCAGCCAGCCAGCCAGCCAGCCAGCCAGGCAGGCAGGCAGCCAGCCAGCCAGCCACTCCCACTTTGTATTTATATGCATTCAATTTATATTCAAACATTATATATGTTAAGGGCCTAGTTTTAGTGTTTATTTTAAAAATGACAAACATCGAGTCGTTTTACCAGTCCTTTAGCGTTAACGGTGATGCATTTTAAAACTGAACAGAAATCACCTTTTCTGGATATATCAAATATCGAATCCGCTTAATGTGCCTACAATTCAATCATTCAAAAAATACATAATTTACATCATGCCTTTTCATAGAACAGACAATAAGATTTGAGACAATAAGAACTTTAGTTTTATAACTAAAGTTGCACAATTATACCAACTCTATGGTGGCTGGGTGGTAAGGTGTGTGGCTGGTGTTTTGGAAGTCGCGAGTTCAAACGACCCAATGGGAGTACTTTTTTTTTTTTTTTATGCCATACAATCTTCCTAGTACTATTATGTAGGTGTGTGTGTGTGTGTTTTTATTCATTCTTTGGTTTTATAGATGACATACATATTGACTCCTTTTACCGGTCCTTAATTAGGCTCTGGGGAAGCAATGGTGGTGGTGGTGGTGCATTTAAAACTAAACCAAAAATCACCAGTTCTGGACGCGTCAAATATCATATCCGCTTAATGTGTCTACAACCTAATTACTTAAAACTACACTATTTAATTCATTCATATCACGTGCATATTGGTCATTATGCTCATACAACCGACATAACAATTTATTTTCATTATTAGAATCATACATTTCATCAAGTAATACAGATACAAAGAGATTTTCTTTCTGAGAAGACCGTTAGTATTGGCTGGCTGGCAGGCAGGCAGGCAGGCATTTGAGGGTTATTATTTCGCCTGTTGATTGGGGGGAGGGTTGATGTGTTAGGGGGTTTTCGGTTAGGTGTGGTGGTGGTGATTGGTGGTGATTGGTGGTGGTGGTGATTGGTGGTGATTGGTGGTGAGTAGTGGTGGTGGTGGTGGTGGTGGTGGTAGTAGGTGGGAGGGGGGGGGGGGGGAAGGGGAATGATGGTCTGTGGATTCCTTCTCCGTACCCCTTACATATAAGCAAAAACATGCCTTCCTGTGGGTATAGAAACATTAACACAAATTATATCAGTAACTGATATTGTAGCCTTTTAAACAGAAAAGATTTGTACATACAAATACTTTTAAATTATCATTTATTTGTGGAAATGGCATTTACGTCATTAAATTGATACCTCAGCATCAAGTGTCCTGCAGTGGTCCAGTGGTAAAGTGTATATAAGTGATGCGTATTCTTGGAGTTGCGAGTTCAAACCCGGATTAAGCTATATATATATATATATATATATATATATATATATATATATATATATATATATATATATATATATATATATACAACATGTTTTGTTTTGGTTGTTTGTTTTTGTATAAAGCCTCACACACTATATTAAGCGAGTTTGTTTTAAACATGACATACATATTAATTCATTTTACCAGGCCTTATTCCACACAACTCCGTGAATTTCCCGTGGAGCCAGCCAGCCAGCCAGCCATTCAAACAAAAACAAACGAAACAAAACAAAACAAAACAAAAAACATTATTGCCAACAGCATTTGGTGTTCCCAGGCGGTCACCCATCCAAGTACTAACCAAACCCAACGTTGCTTAACTTCGCTGATCGGACGAGAAGCGGTGTTCTCAACGTGGTATGGCCGTTGGCATGAGACTGCCTACACATTGTGGCTAATAACCAACTCTTTTTAGTCATCACGGCAGGATACGGACCTTCTTGTGGTGTCTTAATGGTAATTGTATCCTAACATATTTTTGTCTCCTTGGCATGGATATTTAACATCGTTTATTCAGTCTTGGGTTTATGTTCTTTCGCCATTTACAGACATTTTACATCTACCTACTTCCTCAGCCTACCCTGCCAATTTCTAATGAATTTGTGGATTTTCTTTTGTAATACATACATGTGTGTGCTCATCTGCTCTTCAGTTTTTATGATATTTGTCTCATCTGTCCTGCTTTATGATACTTTTACAAAGAACATGAACAAATGCTTCTATTTTAGAGAAGATATGGGATCCAGGTTTCGGAGCCGTAAAACCAACCGTCGTGATTGGTGGACGAGTTGCCAGGTTGCAGCTTCTGTACCGTGCCGGCACATAAATAGGTTCGGCTCAAGCGGCGGCAGCATCATTCCCCCGTGACTGTCTGAGCGTCTCTCATCACCTTGGTTATCTCATCATCATCATGGTAGAAGCAAAGCCTACCAAGAAGGCTGCGGCTGCTGCTGCTGTGGTGGCCACCACCAGGAAACCTCGCGTCCAGGTTGCTCACCCGAAAACTAGTCAAATGGTTCTAGCCGCGGTCGCAGCACTCAAAGACCGTAAGGGCTCGTCTCTACAAGCAATCAAGAAGTACGTTGTTGCCAACAACAAAGTCGAGGCTGCCAAGATCGCCATTTACATCCGAAGATTTCTCAAGAAAGCAGTGGCTGACGGCATTCTTGTTCAGACCAAGGGAAGTGGAGCTAGTGGATCATTCAAGCTGGCCGTAGCAGAGAAGAGGGCCGTTCTAACTCCCAAGAAAGCCACCACAACCAAGAAACCATCTACAGCAGCAAAGAAGGCCGTGGTAACTCCCAAGAAAGCCGCCACAAGCAACAAACCACCTACAGCCTTGAAAAAGAAGCAGCAGCAGCAGCAGCTTGTTGTTGGGAACAAAAAGCCCAAAATAAAGAGAGCTTCAAAATCTCCCAAACCACCCAAGGCAAAGAAAGCTGTCAAGAAAACAACAAAGGCAAAATAAACGACGACATGCAAGCAGCATGAATACACATGACAATAAACATCCAGGCCTCCCCCCTCAGTGGAGGGGCCTCATATGATTCCAAAAAGAGTTTAGTTTTGTAGACAAATAAATCATTACTTTTGGGGTAGATTTACTCTGTATATTATATATATATATATATATATATATATATATATATATATATATATATATATATATATATATATATATATATATATATATATATATATATATACACACATACATGGGTGAGGTGATATGGTACCAAAGTTTTTGGTGAGGTGATTGACATTTACACAAGATAAAACACGAACCAATGGGAATAAAAACATAAGAATGGAAGTAACTGCAGAAGGCCTATTGGCCCATAACACAAGCACTTCCTCTTGATGCTTCTATATTGGTTCGGAGTCTTGAAGCTATAATATATATATATATATATATATATATATATATATATATATATATATATATATATATATATATGCACACAAAACTAAATAGTCTTGTTAGACAAATTGCCCCTATTAGAGGCAAGTTGACTAACAAGCCGAATGACTGCAATTGTTTTGAATTTGAGTTAAATCTAACATAGAAATGTAATCAAACCTAACCTAACCTATGCTAACCCAAGCTAAGCTAACCTAACCTAACCTAAGCTAACCCAAGCTAAGCTAAGCTAACCTAACCTAACCTAACCTAACCTAACCTAAGCTAAGCTAACCTAACCTAACCTAACCTAACCTAACCCAGCAATTCATGATCTTAATATAATACTGTTAATTGGATAAACCAATTTGGAAAGAAATGTTCGAAAATAACAAAATTAACTGTGCTTGTTAGGAAAATTGGGCCTTGCATACTTGTCCCAATAGTGTGGTTCTCGCTTTTAGGTACGACATAAACGTATACCTAAGTTGAGAGAGAAAAAGATTCGCACTCAAACATGCATATCGATTGCCAGTCCTGAATTCTGGGTAGATATTCGTGTCCTCCCTTTTCATTTACCATCATTTGGATACTATCAAAACAGCTCTGAGAAGGATAAAATGAATAAAACGGGTAGCTCACTCATGTAAAAAGGAAGAGTTGGGAAAGATCTCTCTCTCTCTCTCTCTCCCCCTCACCCCCCCCCCCCACCAATGATCCTGCTCTGCTAGTATATAACGTAACAAACCTTCCCCCCCCCCCTCCCTCCCCAATCAGAGTCCCTTTAAGCATGCGAGGATAAAAAATAGATTTCATAAGACCCAATGTGCTAGCTGATATCAAAACAATTTATGTTATCGTCTATTAAGCCCTTCAGTAAAAAAGTATAGGGACCTAATTAGGTCCCGTTTTGAGGTGGTGGTGGGTGGAATCGATGGATTAGCCAAGCTCTTATCCGCCGAATCCGTAGAGGGTACGACCCTGGCGCTTCAGAGCGTACACCACGTCCATGGCAGTGACGGTCTTCCTCTTGGCGTGTTCCGTGTAGGTTACAGCATCACGGATGACGTTCTCGAGGAACACCTTCAGGACGCCACGGGTCTCTTCGTAGATGAGACCCGAAATACGCTTCACGCCGCCACGACGAGCTAAGCGACGAATAGCGGGCTTGGTGATGCCCTGGATGTTGTCACGTAGCACCTTACGATGACGCTTGGCGCCACCCTTTCCGAGTCCCTTGCCTCCCTTGCCGCGTCCAGTCATGGTGTTGAAGTTGTGTGAATCGAATTGACGAATGCCCGCACGATTTCCCGACTATATCCCATCAAGCGGACGTACTAGTAGCATTGCAACTCCTGCCTGCCCTTACTTTACGCTTGTGGTCGAGTAGACACGGCTTTCTCACAACGCTTTCAAAACTGCAGTTGCCTACTCGTCTGTTTCACGTCCCTGTGAAATGACTTTTGCACAAATCCAAAAAATAGAGCAAAATCAGCGATAATAGTGATTGAGGTGAGCCGCCTGTTGGCTGCAGCCAGAGGAAGGAGGGGAGGGGCAACGGGGTGACGTAGGCGAGTCGAGCAGCCAATGGCGCTCGAGCAAGCGCCTCGAGACGGCGTATATAAGCAAAAATTTTTCGGCGCCGGCCATCACGTAGACCGACAAGCCCAAAAAAAAGAACAACGATCAAAGTTTGGTGAAATCAACAAGAAAGAAGACTCCTAACGAACTGACTTAACATCATCTGACATCAAACCTCCACTGCCAGCTGCTTGCGTTCCCGGCCTCTGTGTGTATTGCAAATGACACCCCACTCAATTCTACTTTCATCTGATCAAGCTCAAATCCACGGTGGTTGGGCCACCGATCTTTCATCTCCCCTCTTCACCTCATCTCCAGATCCTTGCTCAAGATTTCTGCAACCTCGCCCCGTTCTTCCATCCCCTGCTTGCCAGCTCTATGGACTTTTTAATCCGTTTAATCCGGCCATCACAAACCACAGTTGTTCACCATGGCTCGCACCAAGCAGACTGCTCGCAAGTCCACGGGAGGCAAGGCTCCTCGTAAGCAGCTGGCCACCAAGGCAGCACGCAAGTCTGCTCCTGCCACAGGGGGTGTGAAGAAGCCTCACCGTTACAGGCCCGGAACGGTCGCCCTGCGTGAGATCCGTCGTTACCAGAAGAGCACCGAGTTGCTCATCAGGAAACTTCCCTTCCAGCGTCTGGTGCGCGAGATTGCCCAGGACTTCAAGACCGATCTTCGCTTCCAGTCGTCTGCCGTCATGGCTTTACAGGAGGCATCCGAGGCTTACCTGGTCGGTCTCTTCGAGGACACTAACCTCTGTGCCATCCACGCCAAGCGTGTCACCATCATGCCAAAGGACATTCAGCTTGCTCGCCGTATCCGTGGAGAGCGTGCATAAGCTAAATCGACCACCCTAGTATACACCAAACTCGGCCCTTCTCAGGGCCAAAATATCCTTCTAAGGAGATTTCAGACATTCCTAGCATAATTTAGGTGTCATACATACATGTGATATCAATAAATCAAGTCATTTGTAGTACAACCTGTTCTCTTACAAACAAAACGCCGTCGCTTTTCACTCTTATGCACTGTCAAGGATCACCCCCCCCCCCCAAAATAAAAATTGTCATACTGTACTAGAAATAAAAGCAGCTTGTATAAGTGACATATACTGTCCAGTCCTGTTTTATTCTGTTTTCGGTCCTCTGGCTTAATCTGTTAAGTTAGGAGATGACATTTTAAATTAACCGTTTTCTTGACATTTTCAAACCTAAGAGGGTGGCCTGCATAGTAATCCTAATGTGGAACATAACAATGAATCTCTAATCTCTAGAAAAAAGATACCGAGTGCTTATATGTGTTGAGAGAGAGAGAGAGAGAGAGAGAGAGAGAGAGAGAGAGAGAGAGAGAGAGAGAGAGAGAGAGAGAGAGAGAGAGAGAGAGAGAGAGAGAGAGAGACACACACAGACAGACAGACAAGACAGACAAGACAGACAGACAGACAGACAGACAGACAGACAGACAGACAGACAGACAGACAGGCAGGCAGGCAGGCAGACAGACAGACAGACAGACAGACAGACAGACAGACAGACAGACAGACACTGAGAGAGAGAAACACACACAGACAGTTTCATAAATATTCTCATTTTATAGCTATTTGCTTTCAGTGACAGAGGTTTTTGTTATAATAGTATTGGTGTCTAACACTCACAATCTCTTTAGAAATTAAAGTGTGGCTCCAATGGAGCCGAGTTTGTTGGTTTGAGGCCAAGCCACCACCACAGGGCAGTAAGTAAGCCGTTTACTTGGAGGAGGTGTACTTGGTGACGGCCTTAGTGCCCTCAGAGACGGCGTGCTTGGCCAGTTCTCCGGGCAACAGGAGCCTTACAGCCGTCTGGATCTCCCGACTGGTAATGGTGGAACGCTTGTTGTAGTGGGCCAGGCGAGAAGCCTCGGCGGCGATGCGCTCGAAGATGTCGTTCACGAACGAGTTCATGATCGACATGGCTTTGGAAGAGATACCAGTGTCGGGGTGGACCTGCTTCAGCACTTTGTAGATGTAGATGCTGTAGCTCTCCTTCCTCCTGCGCTTCTTTTTCTTATCGCCCTTGGCAATGGCCTTCTGGGCCTTTCCGGCCTTCTTGGCAGCCTTTCCAGATGCCTTGGGTGGCATGATGATGCTCGTGCTGGCTGGCGTTGCGATACAATAATGAACTTTTGCGCGAGGCGAGCTTTCCTTTTATATCCCGCTCGCGACTCAGCTCAGAGCGGGTCGCGTGGCGGAGCGCGCTGATTGGTCAGTGGCGGGCTCCCTTGATCCTGAGCGGGGTATATAACACGAAGCTCGATCTGCGGGGCGGCATAAAATCACCACAAACCCACAACAGCAGCAGCAATGTCAGGACGCGGCAAGGGAGGCAAAGTGAAGGGCAAGTCAAAGTCTCGCTCCAGCAGGGCCGGACTTCAGTTCCCCGTGGGCAGAATTCACCGTCTGCTGCGTAAGGGCAACTACGCCGAACGCGTCGGTGCTGGCGCTCCTGTCTACCTGGCAGCCGTCATGGAATACCTCGCTGCCGAAGTTCTGGAGCTCGCCGGTAACGCCGCACGTGACAACAAGAAGACCCGTATCATCCCACGTCACTTGCAGTTGGCCATCCGCAACGACGAAGAACTCAACAAACTTCTGTCTGGCGTAACCATTGCACAGGGAGGTGTTCTTCCAAACATTCAGGCAGTTCTTTTGCCAAAGAAGACAGAGAAGAAGTAAGCACTTCTGCCACCCACCACGACAAATACCATAACCAGGCTCCATCCGGAGCCACACACACTTTAATAGAGAGATTCAAGTAGACAATCAACTTTCAAACATTAATAATAACATTTATATTGATTTCATTTGGAATGTGTACATAACAAACAAACAAACAAAACAAAATTATAGGGGATATTCAGCATCACTTGGAATATTAACCAATCATATAAATCCAATATATATTTTATATTTTACTTTAAGCGAGGAATTCATATTCTATCAATTTTTAATCATACAAATGAACAAAAGCAATTCTTCACTAGACGTAACGAATGAATAAATGATCAAGGTTTTAATGTGTTTCATGAATAAATATATATATATATATATATATATATATATATATATATATATATATATATATATATATATATATATATATATATAATATAATATAATATAATATATTATAATACTTGTGAACCAGAATATGTTTGAGCAGCAGCGATCGTGCCATTGGCCGAAGTGCAACAATTCAAATAATTTAAAGGGCCTGCTCGGGTATATAAGAGAGGCTGGGAGACTGGGGCCGGTGGTGGGTGATGGGTGATGAGTGATGGTGTGGTGTGGTGTGGTGTTGTTAAGAGTTGATTTACGGCCAGCCAGCCAGCTGCAGCCAAGGCAGGGCAGGGCAAGGCAAGGCAAGGCAAGGCAAGGCAAGGCAAGGCAATAACAGGACAGGACAGCCAAGGCAAGGCAAGGCAAGGCAAGGCAAGGCAAGGCAAGCAGGCGGGCGGGCGGGCGGGCGGGCGGGCGGGCGGGCGGGCGGGCGGGCAGCCAGCCAGCCAGCCAGCCAGCCAGCCAGCCAGCCAGCCAGCCAGCCAGGCAGGCAGGCAGGCAGGCAGGCAGGCAGGCAGGCAGCCAGGCAGCCAGGCAGCCAGCCAGTCAGCCAACCAGCCAGCCAGCCAGCCAGCCAGCCAGGCAGGCAGGCAGCCAGCCAGCCAGCCACTCCCACTTTGTATTTATATGCATTCAATTTATATTCAAACATTATATATGTTAAGGGCCTAGTTTTAGTGTTTATTTTAAAAATGACAAACATCGAGTCGTTTTACCAGTCCTTTAGCGTTAACGGTGATGCATTTTAAAACTGAACAGAAATCACCTTTTCTGGATATATCAAATATCGAATCCGCTTAATGTGCCTACAATTCAATCATTCAAAAAATACATAATTTACATCATGCCTTTTCATAGAACAGACAATAAGATTTGAGACAATAAGAACTTTAGTTTTATAACTAAAGTTGCACAATTATACCAACTCTATGGTGGCTGGGTGGTAAGGTGTGTGGCTGGTGTTTTGGAAGTCGCGAGTTCAAACGACCCAATGGGAGTACTTTTTTTTTTTTTTTTATGCCATACAATCTTCCTAGTACTATTATGTAGGTGTGTGTGTGTGTGTTTTTATTCATTCTTTGGTTTTATAGATGACATACATATTGACTCCTTTTACCGGTCCTTAATTAGGCTCTGGGGAAGCAATGGTGGTGGTGGTGGTGGTGGTGCATTTAAAACTAAACCAAAAATCACCAGTTCTGGACGCGTCAAATATCATATCCGCTTAATGTGTCTACAACCTAATTACTTAAAACTACACTATTTAATTCATTCATATCACGTGCATATTGGTCATTATGCTCATACAACCGACATAACAATTTATTTTCATTATTAGAATCATACATTTCATCAAGTAATACAGATACAAAGAGATTTTCTTTCTGAGAAGACCGTTAGTATTGGCTGGCTGGCAGGCAGGCAGGCAGGCATTTGAGGGTTATTATTTCGCCTGTTGATTGGGGGGAGGGTTGATGTGTTAGGGGGTTTTCGGTTAGGTGTGGTGGTGGTGATTGGTGGTGATTGGTGGTGGTGGTGATTGGTGGTGATTGGTGGTGAGTAGTGGTGGTGGTGGTGGTGGTGGTGGTAGTAGGTGGGAGGGGGGGGGGGGGGAAGGGGAATGATGGTCTGTGGATTCCTTCTCCGTACCCCTTACATATAAGCAAAAACATGCCTTCCTGTGGGTATAGAAACATTAACACAAATTATATCAGTAACTGATATTGTAGCCTTTTAAACAGAAAAGATTTGTACATACAAATACTTTTAAATTATCATTTATTTGTGGAAATGGCATTTACGTCATTAAATTGATACCTCAGCATCAAGTGTCCTGCAGTGGTCCAGTGGTAAAGTGTATATAAGTGATGCGTATTCTTGGAGTTGCGAGTTCAAACCCGGATTAAGCTATATATATATATATATATATATATATATATATATATATATATATATATATATATATATATATATACAACATGTTTTGTTTTGGTTGTTTGTTTTTGTATAAAGCCTCACACACTATATTAAGCGAGTTTGTTTTAAACATGACATACATATTAATTCATTTTACCAGGCCTTATTCCACACAACTCCGTGAATTTCCCGTGGAGCCAGCCAGCCAGCCAGCCATTCAAACAAAAACAAACGAAACAAAACAAAACAAAACAAAAAACATTATTGCCAACAGCATTTGGTGTTCCCAGGCGGTCACCCATCCAAGTACTAACCAAACCCAACGTTGCTTAACTTCGCTGATCGGACGAGAAGCGGTGTTCTCAACGTGGTATGGCCGTTGGCATGAGACTGCCTACACATTGTGGCTAATAACCAACTCTTTTTAGTCATCACGGCAGGATACGGACCTTCTTGTGGTGTCTTAATGGTAATTGTATCCTAACATATTTTTGTCTCCTTGGCATGGATATTTAACATCGTTTATTCAGTCTTGGGTTTATGTTCTTTCGCCATTTACAGACATTTTACATCTACCTACTTCCTCAGCCTACCCTGCCAATTTCTAATGAATTTGTGGATTTTCTTTTGTAATACATATATGTGTGTGCTCATCTGCTCTTCAGTTTTTATGATATTTGTCTCATCTGTCCTGCTTTATGATACTTTTACAAAGAACATGAACAAATGCTTCTATTTTAGAGAAGATATGGGATCCAGGTTTCGGAGCCGTAAAACCAACCGTCGTGATTGGTGGACGAGTTGCCAGGTTGCAGCTTCTGTACCGTGCCGGCACATAAATAGGTTCGGCTCAAGCGGCGGCAGCATCATTCCCCCGTGACTGTCTGAGCGTCTCTCATCACCTTGGTTATCTCATCATCATCATGGTAGAAGCAAAGCCTACCAAGAAGGCTGCGGCTGCTGCTGCTGTGGTGGCCACCACCAGGAAACCTCGCGTCCAGGTTGCTCACCCGAAAACTAGTCAAATGGTTCTAGCCGCGGTCGCAGCACTCAAAGACCGTAAGGGCTCGTCTCTACAAGCAATCAAGAAGTACGTTGTTGCCAACAACAAAGTCGAGGCTGCCAAGATCGCCATTTACATCCGAAGATTTCTCAAGAAAGCAGTGGCTGACGGCATTCTTGTTCAGACCAAGGGAAGTGGAGCTAGTGGATCATTCAAGCTGGCCGTAGCAGAGAAGAGGGCCGTTCTAACTCCCAAGAAAGCCACCACAACCAAGAAACCATCTACAGCAGCAAAGAAGGCCGTGGTAACTCCCAAGAAAGCCGCCACAAGCAACAAACCACCTACAGCCTTGAAAAAGAAGCAGCAGCAGCAGCAGCTTGTTGTTGGGAACAAAAAGCCCAAAATAAAGAGAGCTTCAAAATCTCCCAAACCACCCAAGGCAAAGAAAGCTGTCAAGAAAACAACAAAGGCAAAATAAACGACGACATGCAAGCAGCATGAATACACATGACAATAAACATCCAGGCCTCCCCCCTCAGTGGAGGGGCCTCATATGATTCCAAAAAGAGTTTAGTTTTGTAGACAAATAAATCATTACTTTTGGGGTAGATTTACTCTGTATATTATATATATATATATATATATATATATATATATATATATATATATATATATATATATATATATATATATATATATATATATATATATATATATATATATATATACACACATACATGGGTGAGGTGATATGGTACCAAAGTTTTTGGTGAGGTGATTGACATTTACACAAGATAAAACACGAACCAATGGGAATAAAAACATAAGAATGGAAGTAACTGCAGAAGGCCTATTGGCCCATAACACAAGCACTTCCTCTTGATGCTTCTATATTGGTTCGGAGTCTTGAAGCTATAATATATATATATATATATATATATATATATATATATATATATATATATATATATATATATATATATATATATATATATATATATATATATATATATATATATATATGCACACAAAACTAAATAGTCTTGTTAGACAAATTGCCCCTATTAGAGGCAAGTTGACTAACAAGCCGAATGACTGCAATTGTTTTGAATTTGAGTTAAATCTAACATAGAAATGTAATCAAACCTAACCTAACCTATGCTAACCCAAGCTAAGCTAACCTAACCTAACCTAAGCTAACCCAAGCTAAGCTAAGCTAACCTAACCTAACCTAACCTAACCTAACCTAAGCTAAGCTAACCTAACCTAACCTAACCTAACCCAGCAATTCATGATCTTAATATAATACTGTTAATTGGATAAACCAATTTGGAAAGAAATGTTCGAAAATAACAAAATTAACTGTGCTTGTTAGGAAAATTGGGCCTTGCATACTTGTCCCAATAGTGTGGTTCTCGC
The DNA here is from genome assembly GCF_040958095.1 of Procambarus clarkii. NCBI lineage: Eukaryota > Metazoa > Arthropoda > Malacostraca > Decapoda > Cambaridae > Procambarus > Procambarus clarkii. The sequence goes on from NC_091166.1 coordinate 16,089,160, forward strand.
TTTTAGGTACGACATAAACGTATACCTAAGTTGAGAGAGAAAAAGATTCGCACTCAAACATGCATATCGATTGCCAGTCCTGAATTCTGGGTAGATATTCGTGTCCTCCCTTTTCATTTACCATCATTTGGATACTATCAAAACAGCTCTGAGAAGGATAAAATGAATAAAACGGGTAGCTCACTCATGTAAAAAGGAAGAGTTGGGAAAGATCTCTCTCTCTCTCTCTCTCCCCCTCACCCCCCCCCCCACCAATGATCCTGCTCTGCTAGTATATAACGTAACAAACCTTCCCCCCCCCCTCCCTCCCCAATCAGAGTCCCTTTAAGCATGCGAGGATAAAAAATAGATTTCATAAGACCCAATGTGCTAGCTGATATCAAAACAATTTATGTTATCGTCTATTAAGCCCTTCAGTAAAAAAGTATAGGGACCTAATTAGGTCCCGTTTTGAGGTGGTGGTGGGTGGAATCGATGGATTAGCCAAGCTCTTATCCGCCGAATCCGTAGAGGGTACGACCCTGGCGCTTCAGAGCGTACACCACGTCCATGGCAGTGACGGTCTTCCTCTTGGCGTGTTCCGTGTAGGTTACAGCATCACGGATGACGTTCTCGAGGAACACCTTCAGGACGCCACGGGTCTCTTCGTAGATGAGACCCGAAATACGCTTCACGCCGCCACGACGAGCTAAGCGACGAATAGCGGGCTTGGTGATGCCCTGGATGTTGTCACGTAGCACCTTACGATGACGCTTGGCGCCACCCTTTCCGAGTCCCTTGCCTCCCTTGCCGCGTCCAGTCATGGTGTTGAAGTTGTGTGAATCGAATTGACGAATGCCAGAATCAGAATCAGAATAATACAGGAGAAGATGCCCATAGGGGCGAGCTTGGAAGTGGGGACAGAAGAAGATAAGGGGGGGTGAGAGGAAGAAGATTTGTAAGAGAAAAAGTGCCAGGGCTAAACCCAGCTGCGTGTCGTTAGGTTGCGGCTTTCGAGGCAGGGACTCAGTCGGGTGTTTTCAGTGACAACATCGGGACATCACAAACTCACAACATCACAGTGATTGGCTCAAGAGCGTCAGGGCTGAACTTTTTTACGGATTGTTTGTGCTGGTAGTTGAGAGCTGAATATGTAATGATAGCGGATGCTGGGTGTTGAGAGCTAAAGTTTAACGAAATACAGAGTTAGGAAGAGGATCATGGATGGTAGAGAAGAGGTCATGATTGTTTCGTGGTAGTCTGAGAGTGTGTAGGAGAAAATCAATGTGTTGTTCATGATGAGTGAGTAGTCTATCGATTTGTTTGTCTGATAGAGTTTTCCAGTAGGTATTTAGGGCAGGAATGTTAGTACTTTCATGGAGACTTTGGCTGGTATTTAACTCTTGCCATCGGGTGTTGAGTACCCATCTTAGTGCTCTGTTCTGTATTCTTTGAAGTTTTATTTTGTTAGTGCGTGCAGATAGAGAAAGAGCTAGTGGAGCGTATGTTAGGAGAGGTCTAATAAGTGCTTTGTAAAGGTGCATTTTTGTGTCAGGTTTTGCAAATCTAAGTCTGTATAGTTTCTTCATGGCTTGAAGAGCTATTGCATGTTTCTGTGTTATGTGTGTGTGAAAGAGTAGTTGTCGATCAAATGTGAGTCCCAGGACTGTGGAGGAGGGAGATACAGAGATATAAGTAGGATTTTGAGTGTATGAATAGAGTTTGAGAGGAATTGGGCGAATAGTTCTTTTACAGAAAAAGTAGGTGATTTTAGATTTGCTGGAGTTGGTTTTTATACGCCATTTGTACTCCCACTCAGTGACAACATCAAGTTCTGTTTGTGCTCTGTTTGTTAGTGTATCAATGGTGTTGCTGGTGACAAGGTGAGAGACATCATCAGCATAACATATGGTTAATGAAGTGTGATGAACAGGGTCAGGAATGTCGTTTATGTATAGGATGTAGAGTGTTGGGGCAAGAACAGAGCCTTGGGGAACACCGGCGTGTAAGTTGAAGTAGTCAGAGTGTTGTTGGAGGAACTTAATTCTCATTGTCCTATCGTCTAAGTAGTTCGAAAGAAGTTTGGTGGTGATAAGAGGAAGATTAAAGTTGTTGCATAGTTTGAATTTTAAGCCGTCATGCCAAACAGTGTCAAAGGCCTTCTCAACGTCCTTAGTGATGAGTGCAGTCTTAAGTCTTTGGTGCTGATTGATACTGAGGTAGTTAGTCATGATGTTTAAGGCGTCGTGAGTGGACCGGTGAGGCCGAAATCCAAACTGTTTGTTAGTGAGTAAGTCATTGTGTTCAAGGTGGGTTCTAAGTCTCTGGTTGATCAGCCTTTCAAAGACTTTGCCAAGTGTCTCTAGAAGGCTGATGGGTCTATAGTTCTTTGGGTCAGTGTGGGGTTTCCCAGGTTTTGGAATAAGAACGGCTGTGGCAGACTTAAAGTTGAGTGGAAAGTATCCAGAGGCAAGGGAGGCGTTGAATAGGTTAGTGATAGCAGTAATGATAGAAGCAGGGAGTTGTCTAAGAAGGATATGTCCAATGCCAGACGCACCAGGGGCTCTACGACGAGTGCCCATGAGAGCTGTCTTGACATCAGCTAGAGTTAGGGGAGTCTGTAGTTCAGTGTTTGAATTGAGATTTTCAAGGTGAATGAGGTCGTCTGGTGTAGTTGCTTGTCTATTTTGGTGTATCCAGTCTTCGACTATTTCAATGTTGGGGCGTGCAAATGGTTCAGGAGGATGAGGGTGAAAGATTTGTTCCCAGTGGTGTTTAAAAATGTTGAGAACTGCTTCAGGATCAGTGATTTTGTTGTTATTATGTAGAAGGTATTTAAACGGTGTGTGAGTTGATCCTTGTAATCGTTTGATTCGTTTCCAGAATTCTTGAGGTGTCAGTTTTCTGTATTGTTCTGCTTGTTCTATAAGGTGTTTCCAATGTTTTGTGTGATCTTCATCTAGGCTGTTAAGGATATGGTTTTTTAATGCTGTTAGGTCCCATAGTATTTGTCCATGACGATGTATGTTTTGTAAGAATCTAGTGTGATAGCAAGCTAAGAGGCGTTTGGAGCGAATGGAGGGGGTGAAAGTGAAATGTGGTTTGTGTGTTGTTTTAGGAATGGAGATGTTTGCTGCATGAATGATGGTGTCTTGTATGTTGCGTGCTTGTGTGTCGATGTCAGTGTGATGTTTGTCATTGTATTCATAAGTGAGATCAGTGTCATCAATGTGTTGTTTGAACATGTCCCAGTTTGCCCTATGGTATGAGAATTGGGGAGTGCTGGGGATGAGAATAGGATTTGTGGAGACTGTGAGAATTAAGGGAATATGATCAGAGCCCGTAATGGGCCCTGGTGAAATGAAGTGTTGCAAGTTGCTGCCGTGTCTGTTGGTGAATATGAGATCAGGCCGGCCAGAACCTGTATGTGTGAAACAAGTGGGGAAATCAGGGCCAAGAAAGAATAGATGTTTTTGGGTGTATATTTGGTGAAGCTGTCTGCCATGCTGATTTGTGGTATTGTGGTGGAATGTAGGGTGTTGTGCATTGAGGTCTGCAAGCAGAAAAACAGGCAAGTGAGAGTTGTTGAAGAGAGTTATGAAATCTTGCATGGGAATGTCGGTGTTAGGACGGGTGTAGGTTGTGCAGATGATGAGAGACCCCATTTGTGTATGAACTTTAATGGCTAGGAAATGTTTGTGAAGCCAATGAGTGTGTAAGAGTTCGTGTTTGTATGAAGAACGGATGAGTATTGCAACTCCTTCATGTGCTTCATCTGGTGACTGGTAAGAGGTGTAGCCATAATGTTTGATTTTATATGAGTTCGTGATGTATGTGCTATTTAATAATAGCACATCAGGTCTCTCGATCTCAATAAAATCTGACACCATGTGTCTAATGTTGAAATATGCCCGCACATTAAACTGTATGATCTTTATGAATTTTTAGGTTTTGATGGGGTGCTGGTGGGGTTTTGTGCATGTACAAGAGCATGAGGGTTGCGTGATTCAATGAGTTGGGCAGTTATTGAGGAGGGTGCATCTTGGAGGATGGTGGTAGGAATTGTAGGATATTTACAGCGGGAGGTGGGAGTAAGACAACGGGTTGCTGAACGGGCTCGGGACGAGACAAGATGAGTTACAGAAGAAATGACTGAAGTTGTTGGGGGATGGAGGGAGACAGAAGGCTTGTTGACAGGGACCGGGTGAGAGGTATCAGAGGTTGTAGTGTTAGTAGTCAGATTGGAAGTGGAGAGGACAATGTTGGGAGAAGAGGTTGAAAGTGCCTTTGACATGGATGCTTCAGTTTGGGATAGTCCAGGATGTGCTGTTTGGTCAGTGGCACCGTTTTCTGTAGCAGTCAGGAGTGGGTTGGTAGGAGATTGTGGGGGAACTGTAGTATTTTCTTCAGCTGAAGTCATGGTGTTTTGTGGAGTGAGGACTGTAGGCGAGAATGGAGCAGAGCGCAATAGTTGAGTAGGAGGAACAGAGATACTAGGAAGGCCGTTATGAGTGAGAAAGATTGGAAGATAGTCAGCAAAGTCACGGCCATCGTCCTTGGCCTTCAAGTAAGCAGCTTGTACACAGGCAGTGACTCGTTCATATGCAAGGTTCTGAAGAGGAGAATAAGGTGGAGGTGGTGGGTGAGGGAAGAGAGGTGGAGAGGACTGAGTTTGTTGTGCAGTATTATGATGATGTTGCTGGTGAGGTGAAGCATTAAGGACACTGGCATAGGACATTGATGTGGCTGATGCTGTTTGGTGATGAGATAGGTTATGGGAGGTTGAAGAAGAGGAATGAGGGTGTGCTTGAGTGCGAGGTTGGTTATTGCGAAGAGATTTTAGGGTTTGCTTTCTCAAAGGGCAAGATTTGTCAACTGCTGAATGACCTCCTTGGCAATTGATGCATTTTAAAGTGTTGGCAGAGCACTGAGTGTAAAAATGGCCTTCTACAGAACATTTTGAACAAATTTGTGGGCTTTTACATTTCCGGGTTTCATGACTGTATTTGTAGCATTTAAAGCATTGCAGCAAAGGAAGATAGTCAACTGGACTAATGAGATAGGGAGGAGTGCTGGTGTGGAGGATTTTAATTCCATGGTGCAAGAGTTTTTGAGCTTCTGTAGGGGAGGAACATTGGATCTTGAGGTGTTTTGTATTGGGCACTGGGTATATCTCCATTACAGTAATAGCATTCCTGTGAGAGATGTCTTGAGAGAGATTGATAGTAGTAGGTGCTGAAAGGACAGAGCTGTCGACATTTCTTACAAGTACAGAGCATTTAGTTTTTTGTTCAATAGTGAGAACAGGAGTAAGTGAAGCTTGTGTGAGTTTTCTGAAAGTAGGTTCCTTGAAACAGGCAAAAAGGTCGTCTTCAGAGGCAATGAGAAATTTGATGGTGTTTGTGTTGGCATGTTTTATATGGTTAGTGGCTGGTGTGCCAGTGGCATTGTAAAAGGTAGTGATGCAGTCAACTGTGTCTATGGGTGTATTCCCAGTGTAGGTCATCCGTAGACAGTGAGCCATTGTGACTCACTGTCTACTGACAGTCCCGTGTCTTGTGCCAATCACAGCGATTCCATTAGCTCAGTGGGGGGGTCAGTGTGCTCGTGAGCTGTGGGTTGGAGCTCGGTTGTCAGAGGCGTAATTCCGGGTTCCTAGCAGGCTAATTGAACCCGGTTCGGCACAAATACAAAGTATTCGTGAGTCCTGAAGGTGTTACTCAAGGGCAACCCCCACTGCTAGTTGACTCGCACTATCACGAGGTTCTAGCAGTGGATCGGCATAGCAAACAAGCCAGGCAGGGAGACACAGGGCGCAAGCACGTGCTGTGACCCCACCTGGGAGGAAAGGACGAATACCCCACTGCACTTTCACCGCACAGGGGGTAGGTCCCGGCCTGAAGAGGAAGAAATGTTTAGCAGAGGAGAGAAAGAGTGCTATGCACGGCAATACACATTACGTAAGTTAGGCCATCCAGCTGTCCCTGGTTTTATTCAGGGTGGCAGTACGGGTTGGCCCACTAGGGTAATGTATCTTTGCACGTTATATCACTGATAGAGCTGTAACATAAACCGTGAACACGCCGAGAGGAAGAGCCGTCGTTGCCTGAAAAAGAGGTGTGTGCCAGTTTTGCCTGGGTGTTGCCTTGGATGGAAGATGGCTGTGATAAGGATGTGGCCCCAGGTAGGGTTACCACGAGAGTATGCTCGTCTGGGCCGACCAAGCGGCCCTGACCTTGCAAGTTAGCAACAGGTGCTACTAGCGCTCTGCATCTCTGGCTGTTGTTAAATCGATGCTGTTGGATCACTGTGGTGGTTGTGATGTCAGATGCCTCAAAACGGTGGTCCCATGTAACTGCAATAATGCAGAGGCAGGTGGTTGCAGGTGCGGGGGCGCTCAAACAGCGTATCGCCTAGATCTCACTGCGAGCGCGACGTGCTGCTGCTTCCGTTGCCAATGAAAAGATGAAAAAAGGCGAATGCCCGCACGATTTCCCGACTATATCCCATCAAGCGGACGTACTAGTAGCATTGCAACTCCTGCCTGCCCTTACTTTACGCTTGTGGTCGAGTAGACACGGCTTTCTCACAACGCTTTCAAAACTGCAGTTGCCTACTCGTCTGTTTCACGTCCCTGTGAAATGACTTTTGCACAAATCCAAAAAATAGAGCAAAATCAGCGATAATAGTGATTGAGGTGAGCCGCCTGTTGGCTGCAGCCAGAGGAAGGAGGGGAGGGGCAACGGGGTGACGTAGGCGAGTCGAGCAGCCAATGGCGCTCGAGCAAGCGCCTCGAGACGGCGTATATAAGCAAAAATTTTTCGGCGCCGGCCATCAGATCAGATCACCATCACGATCACGGACTCAGCAACTAGCAACCGTCGCGGTCGGACGTGCTCGCGTTGCTCCAGCTCTTCTCTCTCGCACCCAGTACTGCAGGGTGGATAAACAATTGGCAGCAGACTTGCGTCTCTCTAGATGGTCAGACCCCACTCCTAACTTGGTATTTTATGCCGGGTAGAGACGGGAGGCCATCTTCAGTGACGTGTAGTCTTTGAGAGAGATCCATCGGCCTCCAGGAAGCTCATTATGCGTCACAAACGCTTCAAGATCAGGGGTACGCCCCTCAACGAACATCCATTCTCCAAGACATCTCTCCTGAAGCTCTTTAAAGACGTTGCAGGAGTAACACCCAACGACATCAAGCAGGAAGGCACGGACATCCTTTTCTTCTTTTATAGTGAGGAGGAAGTCGACAAACTTCTGTCTTACAGCGCTAACTTCTCCAACCAACACCTTCGTCTCAACTTCCCACGCCAGTACCTGGCTGAACACTCTGTCGTTATTCACGATCTCAGTCAATGGATCGTGGAACAAGATGACGCTGATGATAGTGCGTTCATGCACGACTTCAAGGCATCAAACCCGGACCTACGGCTTCACCAAGCTCAATTCTTCAATTCAAGTCGCTCCCTGAAGGGGGCGTTAGTTAGGGTTCATAAAAGTTGTTCTAGTGCAATGAAAATTTATTGACGTGTTACACCTGAAGAGGGCTGCAAGTGGTCCAAGTTTCAGCATCGCAGCCTAAATAGAGAGGGAGAAAAAAAAAAAAAACTTTTTTTAACCATTTTTTTACATGTTTTAAAGTTGATATAACAAATACAAATATCAACTGATATTATTTCTATGATACTCAGCTATCACAATACTATATAATAAAGGTTGTCTAGTGGCATTATTATCCCAAACCTATTTAGTGCAATAATACAAATTTTCAAAGTTCACCCAAAAAATTATGCAACAAAATGATGTTTATAAATATATATAAAATCAATAAATGATCTTAGGGGAAATATATAACTTGAGTTTTTAGAGGCACAGACTCTACATATAATGTGCAAGTTCCATGTAAATTGAATAATAAATAAAAAAGTTATTCAACCATATAGTTGCAAATTAGTTACCTGTAAAAAATGAAGGTCAAAGTTCAGCCACCTTTGGCTGAGGGTGATGAACTACCAATTTCAATCAAAATTACCACCCTTGTAGATTGGCATTCCTTCAGTAAGGTGTGTAAGTTCCATGAAGATTGCCTGATAAAAAAAAAAAAAAAAAAAATTATTAAAAAAAAAAATAAAAAAAATAAAAAAAATTAAAAAAAAGACAGCAGCTTTATATTTACAATTATTTATGATATAGTATCAAGATATAAAACATAATACATACTAACCTAATATAATTGGTCTGAAATATGCAACATCTTGCAACATCAAGAGGGAGAACGTCTTGAGTTGCAGGTCTAAGATCTTGAGTGGCAGGTGCCGCAGGTGGTGTGGCAGGTGCCGCAGGTGGTGTGGCATGTGCAGCAGGAGGTGTGGCAGGTGCCACAGAGGTGTGGCAGGTGCCACAGGAGGTGTGGGTGCCTGGGTGTGAGGCGAGGTAGTGTGTTGTGGGGGCGGGAGGCTGCCCTCTCTCTTCACTCAAGGGAACTCTTGTTTTGCCTCAGTGTGGCTTTACGCTCCTTCTTTACTTGGCTAACGCGTAGAGCTCTTGCCTTTAGAGCTTTCTTCTTGTCCGATACTATATCCATTGTGCAGTATATGCAAGAAAATACGATCTGTGCGAGCGCGTCAGGCATGCGACCGCCGGCACAGACACTGAGAGGGTGACTAAGCCAGTAAATCGGATTATAGCCCCTCCCTCTCACAGAAGACAGTTGCCAGCGAGTGTGTTTATAATTTGTATATGCATAACAAGATATTCTCCACTCTATTGCGAAATACTAGACGCTTACAACGTATGACGCATCACCCTACGGCGCACCCGAGCCGCGAGGACCAGATTTCGGGCAATTGCGGCTGGAAAATTTGCTCTAATTACGTTATTTATTATCATAACATTAAACGGTTTGCACCACGGTGTTGCCAGAACGTTGTAGTATTTTTATAAATTTTTCGTGTTTGGCCGAATTTTTTCGGCCAAACAATGATAACGCCCCCTGAAGCTGACCTTCGAGACGGTAGCTTCGGCTACTATGGCTACCAGAAATGGAGTTTACAGCTTTGGAATTCACATTCCGCCTTTCCGTGTGAAGATGGAACGTTTTCACATCGTCAACCAGTGCCTCCGATGCTACGAGTACACCCACTCCACCAGCAAATGTACCCAGCGGATTCAGAAGTGTAGCCTCTGCTCAGCTGACCACCATTACTCCATCTGCAAGTCTGAAACACTATGCTGCTTGCTGTGCAAAGGCGATCATCCAGCAATCTCCATACATTGTCCTCACAGACAAAACGCTATTAAAAACATGGAGAAATCCACATCTTCAACCGGAGCCAGTACCTCTGAAGCAACAAGCCAATCAGCGACCACCTCTACTTCAGGTTTCAACGCCCAAGCCGCCATCTTCCCGGAGCTCCCGGGAGGACGTCCCACTGCTACTACCAGCCAATGGGGAGCCAGCTCCCAAACGCCAACCAGCGATTCGTCGAGCCAGCCATCGCCACCGGCCCAACCAAAGACAAAGCTAATTGGGCAGAGCACAGTAAAAGCTCTGATATCAACAGCCAGAATTACTGCTGGCAATAACCCTCGAGAATTCGTGAGGCTTCTGAAAATTCTGTACAAGGCGAACGGTCTCCCTACCTTCATTGTTCCTGAGGAAGTTTTCAACGCTCCGCGTTCATCTCCAACAACTGACCCTGTAGAGGAGGATGCTGACTCTACATCCGACGACGACGATTCCGCCACTGCAATGCAGCCCTCAGATCCTGTTCGGGTACCTACAGCTCACAAGACTCTGCCTCATGTGACCCCCACTTCTGCATCAGTTCCCGTTACCAACCATGACATCACTGTGAACGCAGCCACGCTTTCTGACATACTGTCAGCTCCTGCTCCACACGCTTCTCCAGCTGCTGCTGTCCCTTCACCCGTCTCAGTGGCGAATTTCGCTGCTATCGACCCTTGGTGTGACCCTATAGAGGGTACCGACTATGCAGCACCTTCTGCTGCAGTACCTACCGCTGTTACACACCCTCCGAGAACTCTACCTTCAAGACATCAACCCTCAAGAACCCAACCTTCAAGAAATCTACCCCAGCGTGTCAACACCCCTGCTCCTCACTCATCTGATGAATCGGATGAGGACGTATCTGTCGGTACACCATCACCCCCAAGGAAAGATCACCTTCAAGCATCAACACGAACCGTGACCACCAAGACCGACAAGCCCAAAAAAAAGAACAACGATCAAAGTTTGGTGAAATCAACAAGAAAGAAGACTCCTAACGAACTGACTTAACATCATCTGACATCAAACCTCCACTGCCAGCTGCTTGCGTTCCCGGCCTCTGTGTGTATTGCAAATGACACCCCACTCAATTCTACTTTCATCTGATCAAGCTCAAATCCACGGTGGTTGGGCCACCGATCTTTCATCTCCCCTCTTCACCTCATCTCCAGATCCTTGCTCAAGATTTCTGCAACCTCGCCCCGTTCTTCCATCCCCTGCTTGCCAGCTCTATGGACTTTTTAATCCGTTTTTAATAATCCGGCCATCACAAACCACAGTTGTTCACCATGGCTCGCACCAAGCAGACTGCTCGCAAGTCCACGGGAGGCAAGGCTCCTCGTAAGCAGCTGGCCACCAAGGCAGCACGCAAGTCTGCTCCTGCCACAGGGGGTGTGAAGAAGCCTCACCGTTACAGGCCCGGAACGGTCGCCCTGCGTGAGATCCGTCGTTACCAGAAGAGCACCGAGTTGCTCATCAGGAAACTTCCCTTCCAGCGTCTGGTGCGCGAGATTGCCCAGGACTTCAAGACCGATCTTCGCTTCCAGTCGTCTGCCGTCATGGCTTTACAGGAGGCATCCGAGGCTTACCTGGTCGGTCTCTTCGAGGACACTAACCTCTGTGCCATCCACGCCAAGCGTGTCACCATCATGCCAAAGGACATTCAGCTTGCTCGCCGTATCCGTGGAGAGCGTGCATAAGCTAAATCGACCACCCTAGTATACACCAAACTCGGCCCTTCTCAGGGCCAAAATATCCTTCTAAGGAGATTTCAGACATTCCTAGCATAATTTAGGTGTCATACATACATGTGATATCAATAAATCAAGTCATTTGTAGTACAACCTGTTCTCTTACAAACAAAACGCCGTCGCTTTTCACTCTTATGCACTGTCAAGGATCACCCCCCCCCCAAAATAAAAATTGTCATACTGTACTAGAAATAAAAGCAGCTTGTATAAGTGACATATACTGTCCAGTCCTGTTTTATTCTGTTTTCGGTCCTCTGGCTTAATCTGTTAAGTTAGGAGATGACATTTTAAATTAACCGTTTTCTTGACATTTTCAAACCTAAGAGGGTGGCCTGCATAGTAATCCTAATGTGGAACATAACAATGAATCTCTAATCTCTAGAAAAAAGATACCGAGTGCTTATATGTGTTGAGAGAGAGAGAGAGAGAGAGAGAGAGAGAGAGAGAGAGAGAGAGAGAGAGAGAGAGAGAGAGAGAGAGAGAGAGAGAGAGAGAGAGAGAGAGAGAGAGAGAGAGAGACACACACAGACAGACAGACAAGACAGACAAGACAGACAGACAGACAGACAGACAGACAGACAGACAGACAGACAGACAGACAGACAGGCAGGCAGGCAGGCAGACAGACAGACAGACAGACAGACAGACAGACAGACAGACACTGAGAGAGAGAAACACACACAGACAGTTTCATAAATATTCTCATTTTATAGCTATTTGCTTTCAGTGACAGAGGTTTTTGTTATAATAGTATTGGTGTCTAACACTCACAATCTCTTTAGAAATTAAAGTGTGGCTCCAATGGAGCCGAGTTTGTTGGTTTGAGGCCAAGCCACCACCACAGGGCAGTAAGTAAGCCGTTTACTTGGAGGAGGTGTACTTGGTGACGGCCTTAGTGCCCTCAGAGACGGCGTGCTTGGCCAGTTCTCCGGGCAACAGGAGCCTTACAGCCGTCTGGATCTCCCGACTGGTAATGGTGGAACGCTTGTTGTAGTGGGCCAGGCGAGAAGCCTCGGCGGCGATGCGCTCGAAGATGTCGTTCACGAACGAGTTCATGATCGACATGGCTTTGGAAGAGATACCAGTGTCGGGGTGGACCTGCTTCAGCACTTTGTAGATGTAGATGCTGTAGCTCTCCTTCCTCCTGCGCTTCTTTTTCTTATCGCCCTTGGCAATGGCCTTCTGGGCCTTTCCGGCCTTCTTGGCAGCCTTTCCAGATGCCTTGGGTGGCATGATGATGCTCGTGCTGGCTGGCGTTGCGATACAATAATGAACTTTTGCGCGAGGCGAGCTTTCCTTTTATATCCCGCTCGCGACTCAGCTCAGAGCGGGTCGCGTGGCGGAGCGCGCTGATTGGTCAGTGGCGGGCTCCCTTGATCCTGAGCGGGGTATATAACACGAAGCTCGATCTGCGGGGCGGCATAAAACCACCACAAACCCACAACAGCAGCAGCAATGTCAGGACGCGGCAAGGGAGGCAAAGTGAAGGGCAAGTCAAAGTCTCGCTCCAGCAGGGCCGGACTTCAGTTCCCCGTGGGCAGAATTCACCGTCTGCTGCGTAAGGGCAACTACGCCGAACGCGTCGGTGCTGGCGCTCCTGTCTACCTGGCAGCCGTCATGGAATACCTCGCTGCCGAAGTTCTGGAGCTCGCCGGTAACGCCGCACGTGACAACAAGAAGACCCGTATCATCCCACGTCACTTGCAGTTGGCCATCCGCAACGACGAAGAACTCAACAAACTTCTGTCTGGCGTAACCATTGCACAGGGAGGTGTTCTTCCAAACATTCAGGCAGTTCTTTTGCCAAAGAAGACAGAGAAGAAGTAAGCACTTCTGCCACCCACCACGACAAATACCATAACCAGGCTCCATCCGGAGCCACACACACTTTAATAGAGAGATTCAAGTAGACAATCAACTTTCAAACATTAATAATAACATTTATATTGATTTCATTTGGAATGTGTACATAACAAACAAACAAACAAAACAAAATTATAGGGGATATTCAGCATCACTTGGAATATTAACCAATCATATAAATCCAATATATATTTTATATTTTACTTTAAGCGAGGAATTCATATTCTATCAATTTTTAATCATACAAATGAACAAAAGCAATTCTTCACTAGACGTAACGAATGAATAAATGATCAAGGTTTTAATGTGTTTCATGAATAAATATATATATATATATATATATATATATATATATATATATATATATATATATATATATATATATATATATATATATATATATATATATATATAATATAATATAATATAATATATTATAATACTTGTGAACCAGAATATGTTTGAGCAGCAGCGATCGTGCCATTGGCCGAAGTGCAACAATTCAAATAATTTAAAGGGCCTGCTCGGGTATATAAGAGAGGCTGGGAGACTGGGGCCGGTGGTGGGTGATGGGTGATGAGTGATGGTGTGGTGTGGTGTGGTGTTGTTAAGAGTTGATTTACGGCCAGCCAGCCAGCTGCAGCCAAGGCAGGGCAGGGCAAGGCAAGGCAAGGCAAGGCAAGGCAAGGCAATAACAGGACAGGACAGCCAAGGCAAGGCAAGGCAAGGCAAGGCAAGGCAAGGCAAGGCAAGCAGGCGGGCGGGCGGGCGGGCGGGCGGGCGGGCGGGCAGCCAGCCAGCCAGCCAGCCAGCCAGCCAGCCAGCCAGCCAGCCAGCCAGGCAGGCAGGCAGGCAGGCAGGCAGGCAGGCAGGCAGGCAGGCAGCCAGGCAGCCAGCCAGTCAGCCAACCAGCCAGCCAGCCAGCCAGCCAGCCAGGCAGGCAGGCAGCCAGCCAGCCAGCCACTCCCACTTTGTATTTATATGCATTCAATTTATATTCAAACATTATATATGTTAAGGGCCTAGTTTTAGTGTTTATTTTAAAAATGACAAACATCGAGTCGTTTTACCAGTCCTTTAGCGTTAACGGTGATGCATTTTAAAACTGAACAGAAATCACCTTTTCTGGATATATCAAATATCGAATCCGCTTAATGTGCCTACAATTCAATCATTCAAAAAATACATAATTTACATCATGCCTTTTCATAGAACAGACAATAAGATTTGAGACAATAAGAACTTTAGTTTTATAACTAAAGTTGCACAATTATACCAACTCTATGGTGGCTGGGTGGTAAGGTGTGTGGCTGGTGTTTTGGAAGTCGCGAGTTCAAACGACCCAATGGGAGTACTTTTTTTTTTTTTTTATGCCATACAATCTTCCTAGTACTATTATGTAGGTGTGTGTGTGTGTGTTTTTATTCATTCTTTGGTTTTATAGATGACATACATATTGACTCCTTTTACCGGTCCTTAATTAGGCTCTGGGGAAGCAATGGTGGTGGTGGTGGTGGTGGTGCATTTAAAACTAAACCAAAAATCACCAGTTCTGGACGCGTCAAATATCATATCCGCTTAATGTGTCTACAACCTAATTACTTAAAACTACACTATTTAATTCATTCATATCACGTGCATATTGGTCATTATGCTCATACAACCGACATAACAATTTATTTTCATTATTAGAATCATACATTTCATCAAGTAATACAGATACAAAGAGATTTTCTTTCTGAGAAGACCGTTAGTATTGGCTGGCTGGCAGGCAGGCAGGCAGGCATTTGAGGGTTATTATTTCGCCTGTTGATTGGGGGGAGGGTTGATGTGTTAGGGGGTTTTCGGTTAGGTGTGGTGGTGGTGATTGGTGGTGATTGGTGGTGGTGGTGATTGGTGGTGATTGGTGGTGAGTAGTGGTGGTGGTGGTGGTGGTGGTGGTAGTAGGTGGGAGGGGGGGGGGGGGAAGGGGAATGATGGTCTGTGGATTCCTTCTCCGTACCCCTTACATATAAGCAAAAACATGCCTTCCTGTGGGTATAGAAACATTAACACAAATTATATCAGTAACTGATATTGTAGCCTTTTAAACAGAAAAGATTTGTACATACAAATACTTTTAAATTATCATTTATTTGTGGAAATGGCATTTACGTCATTAAATTGATACCTCAGCATCAAGTGTCCTGCAGTGGTCCAGTGGTAAAGTGTATATAAGTGATGCGTATTCTTGGAGTTGCGAGTTCAAACCCGGATTAAGCTATATATATATATATATATATATATATATATATATATATATATATATATATATACAACATGTTTTGTTTTGGTTGTTTGTTTTTGTATAAAGCCTCACACACTATATTAAGCGAGTTTGTTTTAAACATGACATACATATTAATTCATTTTACCAGGCCTTATTCCACACAACTCCGTGAATTTCCCGTGGAGCCAGCCAGCCAGCCAGCCATTCAAACAAAAACAAACGAAACAAAACAAAACAAAACAAAAAACATTATTGCCAACAGCATTTGGTGTTCCCAGGCGGTCACCCATCCAAGTACTAACCAAACCCAACGTTGCTTAACTTCGCTGATCGGACGAGAAGCGGTGTTCTCAACGTGGTATGGCCGTTGGCATGAGACTGCCTACACATTGTGGCTAATAACCAACTCTTTTTAGTCATCACGGCAGGATACGGACCTTCTTGTGGTGTCTTAATGGTAATTGTATCCTAACATATTTTTGTCTCCTTGGCATGGATATTTAACATCGTTTATTCAGTCTTGGGTTTATGTTCTTTCGCCATTTACAGACATTTTACATCTACCTACTTCCTCAGCCTACCCTGCCAATTTCTAATGAATTTGTGGATTTTCTTTTGTAATACATACATGTGTGTGCTCATCTGCTCTTCAGTTTTTATGATATTTGTCTCATCTGTCCTGCTTTATGATACTTTTACAAAGAACATGAACAAATGCTTCTATTTTAGAGAAGATATGGGATCCAGGTTTCGGAGCCGTAAAACCAACCGTCGTGATTGGTGGACGAGTTGCCAGGTTGCAGCTTCTGTACCGTGCCGGCACATAAATAGGTTCGGCTCAAGCGGCGGCAGCATCATTCCCCCGTGACTGTCTGAGCGTCTCTCATCACCTTGGTTATCTCATCATCATCATGGTAGAAGCAAAGCCTACCAAGAAGGCTGCGGCTGCTGCTGCTGTGGTGGCCACCACCAGGAAACCTCGCGTCCAGGTTGCTCACCCGAAAACTAGTCAAATGGTTCTAGCCGCGGTCGCAGCACTCAAAGACCGTAAGGGCTCGTCTCTACAAGCAATCAAGAAGTACGTTGTTGCCAACAACAAAGTCGAGGCTGCCAAGATCGCCATTTACATCCGAAGATTTCTCAAGAAAGCAGTGGCTGACGGCATTCTTGTTCAGACCAAGGGAAGTGGAGCTAGTGGATCATTCAAGCTGGCCGTAGCAGAGAAGAGGGCCGTTCTAACTCCCAAGAAAGCCACCACAACCAAGAAACCATCTACAGCAGCAAAGAAGGCCGTGGTAACTCCCAAGAAAGCCGCCACAAGCAACAAACCACCTACAGCCTTGAAAAAGAAGCAGCAGCAGCAGCAGCTTGTTGTTGGGAACAAAAAGCCCAAAATAAAGAGAGCTTCAAAATCTCCCAAACCACCCAAGGCAAAGAAAGCTGTCAAGAAAACAACAAAGGCAAAATAAACGACGACATGCAAGCAGCATGAATACACATGACAATAAACATCCAGGCCTCCCCCCTCAGTGGAGGGGCCTCATATGATTCCAAAAAGAGTTTAGTTTTGTAGACAAATAAATCATTACTTTTGGGGTAGATTTACTCTGTATATTATATATATATATATATATATATATATATATATATATATATATATATATATATATATATATATATATATATACACACATACATGGGTGAGGTGATATGGTACCAAAGTTTTTGGTGAGGTGATTGACATTTACACAAGATAAAACACGAACCAATGGGAATAAAAACATAAGAATGGAAGTAACTGCAGAAGGCCTATTGGCCCATAACACAAGCACTTCCTCTTGATGCTTCTATATTGGTTCGGAGTCTTGAAGCTATAATATATATATATATATATATATATATATATATATATATATATATATATATATATATATATATATATATATATATATATATATATATATATATATATATATATATATATGCACACAAAACTAAATAGTCTTGTTAGACAAATTGCCCCTATTAGAGGCAAGTTGACTAACAAGCCGAATGACTGCAATTGTTTTGAATTTGAGTTAAATCTAACATAGAAATGTAATCAAACCTAACCTAACCTATGCTAACCCAAGCTAAGCTAACCTAACCTAACCTAAGCTAACCCAAGCTAAGCTAAGCTAACCTAACCTAACCTAACCTAACCTAACCTAAGCTAAGCTAACCTAACCTAACCTAACCTAACCTAACCTAACCCAGCAATTCATGATCTTAATATAATACTGTTAATTGGATAAACCAATTTGGAAAGAAATGTTCGAAAATAACAAAATTAACTGTGCTTGTTAGGAAAATTGGGCCTTGCATACTTGTCCCAATAGTGTGGTTCTCGCTTTTAGGTACGACATAAACGTATACCTAAGTTGAGAGAGAAAAAGATTCGCACTCAAACATGCATATCGATTGCCAGTCCTGAATTCTGGGTAGATATTCGTGTCCTCCCTTTTCATTTACCATCATTTGGATACTATCAAAACAGCTCTGAGAAGGATAAAATGAATAAAACGGGTAGCTCACTCATGTAAAAAGGAAGAGTTGGGAAAGATCTCTCTCTCTCTCTCTCTCCCCCTCACCCCCCCCCCCCCCCCACCAATGATCCTGCTCTGCTAGTATATAACGTAACAAACCTTCCCCCCCCCCTCCCTCCCCAATCAGAGTCCCTTTAAGCATGCGAGGATAAAAAATAGATTTCATAAGACCCAATGTGCTAGCTGATATCAAAACAATTTATGTTATCGTCTATTAAGCCCTTCAGTAAAAAAGTATAGGGACCTAATTAGGTCCCGTTTTGAGGTGGTGGTGGGTGGAATCGATGGATTAGCCAAGCTCTTATCCGCCGAATCCGTAGAGGGTACGACCCTGGCGCTTCAGAGCGTACACCACGTCCATGGCAGTGACGGTCTTCCTCTTGGCGTGTTCCGTGTAGGTTACAGCATCACGGATGACGTTCTCGAGGAACACCTTCTGGACGCCACGGGTCTCTTCGTAGATGAGACCCGAAATACGCTTCACGCCGCCACGACGAGCTAAGCGACGAATAGCGGGCTTGGTGATGCCCTGGATGTTGTCACGTAGCACCTTACGATGACGCTTGGCGCCACCCTTTCCGAGTCCCTTGCCTCCCTTGCCGCGTCCAGTCATGGTGTTGAAGTTGTGTGAATCGAATTGACGAATGCCCGCACGATTTCCCGACTATATCCCATCAAGCGGACGTACTAGTAGCATTGCAACTCCTGCCTGCCCTTACTTTACGCTTGTGGTCGAGTAGACACGGCTTTCTCACAACGCTTTCAAAACTGCAGTTGCCTACTCGTCTGTTTCACGTCCCTGTGAAATGACTTTTGCACAAATCCAAAAAATAGAGCAAAATCAGCGATAATAGTGATTGAGGTGAGCCGCCTGTTGGCTGCAGCCAGAGGAAGGAGGGGAGGGGCAACGGGGTGACGTAGGCGAGTCGAGCAGCCAATGGCGCTCGAGCAAGCGCCTCGAGACGGCGTATATAAGCAAAAATTTTTCGGCGCCGGCCATCTGCAAGTCTGAAACACTATGCTGCTTGCTGTGCAAAGGCGATCATCCAGCAATCTTCATACATTGTCCTCACAGACAAAACGCTATTAAAAACATGGAGAAATCCACATCTTCAACCGGAGCCAGTACCTCTGAAGCAACAAGCCAATCAGCGACCACCTCTACTTCAGGTTTCAACGCCCAAGCCGCCATCTTCCCGGAGCTCCCGGGAGGACGTCCCACTGCTACTACCAGCCAATGGGGAGCCAGCTCCCAAACGCCAACCAGCGATTCGTCGAGCCAGCCATCGCCACCGGCCCAACCAAAGACAAAGCTAATTGGGCAGAGCACAGTAAAAGCTCTGATATCAACAGCCAGAATTACTGCTGGCAATAACCCCCGAGAATTCGTGAGGCTTCTGAAAATTCTGTACAAGGCGAACGGTCTCCCTACCTTCATTGTTCCTGAGGAAGTTTTCAACGCTCCGCGTTCATCTCCAACAACTGACCCTGTAGAGGAGGATGCTGACTCTACATCCGACGACGACGATTCCGCCACTGCAATGCAGCCCTCAGATCCTGTTCGGGTACCTACAGCTCACAAGACTCTGCCTCATGTGACCCCCACTTCTGCATCAGTTCCCGTTACCAACCATGACATCACTGTGAACGCAGCCACGCTTTCTGACATACTGTCAGCTCCTGCTCCACACGCTTCTCCAGCTGCTGCTGTCCCTTCACCCGTCTCAGTGGCGAATTTCGCTGCTATCGACCCTTGGTGTGACCCTATAGAGGGAACCGACTATGCTGCACCTTCTGCTGCAGTACCTACCGCTGTTACACACCCTCCGAGAACTCTACCTTCAAGACATCAACCCTCAAGAACCCAACCTTCAAGAAATCTACCCCAGCGTGTCAACACCCCTGCTCCTCACTCATCTGATGAATCGGATGAGGACGTATCTGTCGGTACACCATCACCCCCAAGGAAAGATCACCTTCAAGCATCAACACGAACCGTGACCACCAAGACCGACAAGCCCAAAAAAAAGAACAACGATCAAAGTTTGGTGAAATCAACAAGAAAGAAGACTCCTAACGAACTGACTTAACATCATCTGACATCAAACCTCCACTGCCAGCTGCTTGCGTTCCCGGCCTCTGTGTGTATTGCAAATGACACCCCACTCAATTCTACTTTCATCTGATCAAGCTCAAATCCACGGTGGTTGGGCCACCGATCTTTCATCTCCCCTCTTCACCTCATCTCCAGATCCTTGCTCAAGATTTCTGCAACCTCGCCCCGTTCTTCCATCCCCTGCTTGCCAGCTCTATGGACTTTTTAATCCGTTAATCCGGCCATCACAAACCACAGTTGTTCACCATGGCTCGCACCAAGCAGACTGCTCGCAAGTCCACGGGAGGCAAGGCTCCTCGTAAGCAGCTGGCCACCAAGGCAGCACGCAAGTCTGCTCCTGCCACAGGGGGTGTGAAGAAGCCTCACCGTTACAGGCCCGGAACGGTCGCCCTGCGTGAGATCCGTCGTTACCAGAAGAGCACCGAGTTGCTCATCAGGAAACTTCCCTTCCAGCGTCTGGTGCGCGAGATTGCCCAGGACTTCAAGACCGATCTTCGCTTCCAGTCGTCTGCCGTCATGGCTTTACAGGAGGCATCCGAGGCTTACCTGGTCGGTCTCTTCGAGGACACTAACCTCTGTGCCATCCACGCCAAGCGTGTCACCATCATGCCAAAGGACATTCAGCTTGCTCGCCGTATCCGTGGAGAGCGTGCATAAGCTAAATCGACCACCCTAGTATACACCAAACTCGGCCCTTCTCAGGGCCAAAATATCCTTCTAAGGAGATTTCAGACATTCCTAGCATAATTTAGGTGTCATACATACATGTGATATCAATAAATCAAGTCATTTGTAGTACAACCTGTTCTCTTACAAACAAAACGCCGTCGCTTTTCACTCTTATGCACTGTCAAGGATCACCCCCCCCCCCCAAAATAAAAATTGTCATACTGTACTAGAAATAAAAGCAGCTTGT
The DNA here is from genome assembly GCF_040958095.1 of Procambarus clarkii. Taxonomy (NCBI): domain Eukaryota; kingdom Metazoa; phylum Arthropoda; class Malacostraca; order Decapoda; family Cambaridae; genus Procambarus; species Procambarus clarkii. Next base: position 16,109,934 of record NC_091166.1, read on the forward strand.
ATAAGTGACATATACTGTCCAGTCCTGTTTTATTCTGTTTTCGGTCCTCTGGCTTAATCTGTTAAGTTAGGAGATGACATTTTAAATTAACCGTTTTCTTGACATTTTCAAACCTAAGAGGGTGGCCTGCATAGTAATCCTAATGTGGAACATAACAATGAATCTCTAATCTCTAGAAAAAAGATACCGAGTGCTTATATGTGTTGAGAGAGAGAGAGAGAGAGAGAGAGAGAGAGAGAGAGAGAGAGAGAGAGAGAGAGAGAGAGAGAGAGAGAGAGAGAGAGAGAGAGAGAGAGAGAGAGAGAGAGAGAGAGAGAGAGACACACACACAGACAGACAGACAAGACAGACAAGACAGACAGACAGACAGACAGACAGACAGACAGACAGACAGACAGACAGACAGACAGACAGGCAGGCAGGCAGGCAGACAGACAGACAGACAGACAGACAGACAGACACTGAGAGAGAGAAACACACACAGACAGTTTCATAAATATTCTCATTTTATAGCTATTTGCTTTCAGTGACAGAGGTTTTTGTTATAATAGTATTGGTGTCTAACACTCACAATCTCTTTAGAAATTAAAGTGTGGCTCCAATGGAGCCGAGTTTGTTGGTTTGAGGCCAAGCCACCACCACAGGGCAGTAAGTAAGCCGTTTACTTGGAGGAGGTGTACTTGGTGACGGCCTTAGTGCCCTCAGAGACGGCGTGCTTGGCCAGTTCTCCGGGCAACAGGAGCCTTACAGCCGTCTGGATCTCCCGACTGGTAATGGTGGAACGCTTGTTGTAGTGGGCCAGGCGAGAAGCCTCGGCGGCGATGCGCTCGAAGATGTCGTTCACGAACGAGTTCATGATCGACATGGCTTTGGAAGAGATACCAGTGTCGGGGTGGACCTGCTTCAGCACTTTGTAGATGTAGATGCTGTAGCTCTCCTTCCTCCTGCGCTTCTTTTTCTTATCGCCCTTGGCAATGGCCTTCTGGGCCTTTCCGGCCTTCTTGGCAGCCTTTCCAGATGCCTTGGGTGGCATGATGATGCTCGTGCTGGCTGGCGTTGCGATACAATAATGAACTTTTGCGCGAGGCGAGCTTTCCTTTTATATCCCGCTCGCGACTCAGCTCAGAGCGGGTCGCGTGGCGGAGCGCGCTGATTGGTCAGTGGCGGGCTCCCTTGATCCTGAGCGGGGTATATAACACGAAGCTCGATCTGCGGGGCGGCATAAAACCACCACAAACCCACAACAGCAGCAGCAATGTCAGGACGCGGCAAGGGAGGCAAAGTGAAGGGCAAGTCAAAGTCTCGCTCCAGCAGGGCCGGACTTCAGTTCCCCGTGGGCAGAATTCACCGTCTGCTGCGTAAGGGCAACTACGCCGAACGCGTCGGTGCTGGCGCTCCTGTCTACCTGGCAGCCGTCATGGAATACCTCGCTGCCGAAGTTCTGGAGCTCGCCGGTAACGCCGCACGTGACAACAAGAAGACCCGTATCATCCCACGTCACTTGCAGTTGGCCATCCGCAACGACGAAGAACTCAACAAACTTCTGTCTGGCGTAACCATTGCACAGGGAGGTGTTCTTCCAAACATTCAGGCAGTTCTTTTGCCAAAGAAGACAGAGAAGAAGTAAGCACTTCTGCCACCCACCACGACAAATACCATAACCAGGCTCCATCCGGAGCCACACACACTTTAATAGAGAGATTCAAGTAGACAATCAACTTTCAAACATTAATAATAACATTTATATTGATTTCATTTGGAATGTGTACATAACAAACAAACAAACAAAACAAAATTATAGGGGATATTCAGCATCACTTGGAATATTAACCAATCATATAAATCCAATATATATTTTATATTTTACTTTAAGCGAGGAATTCATATTCTATCAATTTTTAATCATACAAATGAACAAAAGCAATTCTTCACTAGACGTAACGAATGAATAAATGATCAAGGTTTTAATGTGTTTCATGAATAAATATATATATATATATATATATATATATATATATATATATATATATATATATATATATATATATATATATATATATATATATATATATATATATAATATAATATAATATAATATATTATAATACTTGTGAACCAGAATATGTTTGAGCAGCAGCGATCGTGCCATTGGCCGAAGTGCAACAATTCAAATAATTTAAAGGGCCTGCTCGGGTATATAAGAGAGGCTGGGAGACTGGGGCCGGTGGTGGGTGATGGGTGATGAGTGATGGTGTGGTGTGGTGTGGTGTTGTTAAGAGTTGATTTACGGCCAGCCAGCCAGCTGCAGCCAAGGCAGGGCAGGGCAAGGCAAGGCAAGGCAAGGCAAGGCAATAACAGGACAGGACAGCCAAGGCAAGGCAAGGCAAGGCAAGGCAAGGCAAGGCAAGCAGGCGGGCGGGCGGGCGGGCGGGCGGGCGGGCGGGCGGGCAGCCAGCCAGCCAGCCAGCCAGCCAGCCAGCCAGCCAGCCAGCCAGCCAGCCAGCCAGGCAGGCAGGCAGGCAGGCAGGCAGGCAGGCAGGCAGGCAGCCAGGCAGCCAGCCAGTCAGCCAACCAGCCAGCCAGCCAGCCAGCCAGCCAGGCAGGCAGGCAGCCAGCCAGCCAGCCACTCCCACTTTGTATTTATATGCATTCAATTTATATTCAAACATTATATATGTTAAGGGCCTAGTTTTAGTGTTTATTTTAAAAATGACAAACATCGAGTCGTTTTACCAGTCCTTTAGCGTTAACGGTGATGCATTTTAAAACTGAACAGAAATCACCTTTTCTGGATATATCAAATATCGAATCCGCTTAATGTGCCTACAATTCAATCATTCAAAAAATACATAATTTACATCATGCCTTTTCATAGAACAGACAATAAGATTTGAGACAATAAGAACTTTAGTTTTATAACTAAAGTTGCACAATTATACCAACTCTATGGTGGCTGGGTGGTAAGGTGTGTGGCTGGTGTTTTGGAAGTCGCGAGTTCAAACGACCCAATGGGAGTACTTTTTTTTTTTTTTATGCCATACAATCTTCCTAGTACTATTATGTAGGTGTGTGTGTGTGTGTTTTTATTCATTCTTTGGTTTTATAGATGACATACATATTGACTCCTTTTACCGGTCCTTAATTAGGCTCTGGGGAAGCAATGGTGGTGGTGGTGGTGGTGGTGCATTTAAAACTAAACCAAAAATCACCAGTTCTGGACGCGTCAAATATCATATCCGCTTAATGTGTCTACAACCTAATTACTTAAAACTACACTATTTAATTCATTCATATCACGTGCATATTGGTCATTATGCTCATACAACCGACATAACAATTTATTTTCATTATTAGAATCATACATTTCATCAAGTAATACAGATACAAAGAGATTTTCTTTCTGAGAAGACCGTTAGTATTGGCTGGCTGGCAGGCAGGCAGGCAGGCATTTGAGGGTTATTATTTCGCCTGTTGATTGGGGGGAGGGTTGATGTGTTAGGGGGTTTTCGGTTAGGTGTGGTGGTGGTGATTGGTGGTGATTGGTGGTGGTGGTGATTGGTGGTGATTGGTGGTGAGTAGTGGTGGTGGTGGTGGTGGTGGTGGTAGTAGGTGGGAGGGGGGGGGGGGAAGGGGAATGATGGTCTGTGGATTCCTTCTCCGTACCCCTTACATATAAGCAAAAACATGCCTTCCTGTGGGTATAGAAACATTAACACAAATTATATCAGTAACTGATATTGTAGCCTTTTATACAGAAAAGATTTGTACATACAAATACTTTTAAATTATCATTTATTTGTGGAAATGGCATTTACGTCATTAAATTGATACCTCAGCATCAAGTGTCCTGCAGTGGTCCAGTGGTAAAGTGTATATAAGTGATGCGTATTCTTGGAGTTGCGAGTTCAAACCCGGATTAAGCTATATATATATATATATATATATATATATATATATATATATATATATATATATATATATATATATATATATACAACATGTTTTGTTTTGGTTGTTTGTTTTTGTATAAAGCCTCACACACTATATTAAGCGAGTTTGTTTTAAACATGACATACATATTAATTCATTTTACCAGGCCTTATTCCACACAACTCCGTGAATTTCCCGTGGAGCCAGCCAGCCATTCAAACAAAAACAAACGAAACAAAACAAAACAAAACAAAAAACATTATTGCCAACAGCATTTGGTGTTCCCAGGCGGTCACCCATCCAAGTACTAACCAAACCCAACGTTGCTTAACTTCGCTGATCGGACGAGAAGCGGTGTTCTCAACGTGGTATGGCCGTTGGCATGAGACTGCCTACACATTGTGGCTAATAACCAACTCTTTTTAGTCATCACGGCAGGATACGGACCTTCTTGTGGTGTCTTAATGGTAATTGTATCCTAACATATTTTTGTCTCCTTGGCATGGATATTTAACATCGTTTATTCAGTCTTGGGTTTATGTTCTTTCGCCATTTACAGACATTTTACATCTACCTACTTCCTCAGCCTACCCTGCCAATTTCTAATGAATTTGTGGATTTTCTTTTGTAATACATACATGTGTGTGCTCATCTGCTCTTCAGTTTTTATGATATTTGTCTCATCTGTCCTGCTTTATGATACTTTTACAAAGAACATGAACAAATGCTTCTATTTTAGAGAAGATATGGGATCCAGGTTTCGGAGCCGTAAAACCAACCGTCGTGATTGGTGGACGAGTTGCCAGGTTGCAGCTTCTGTACCGTGCCGGCACATAAATAGGTTCGGCTCAAGCGGCGGCAGCATCATTCCCCCGTGACTGTCTGAGCGTCTCTCATCACCTTGGTTATCTCATCATCATCATGGTAGAAGCAAAGCCTACCAAGAAGGCTGCGGCTGCTGCTGCTGTGGTGGCCACCACCAGGAAACCTCGCGTCCAGGTTGCTCACCCGAAAACTAGTCAAATGGTTCTAGCCGCGGTCGCAGCACTCAAAGACCGTAAGGGCTCGTCTCTACAAGCAATCAAGAAGTACGTTGTTGCCAACAACAAAGTCGAGGCTGCCAAGATCGCCATTTACATCCGAAGATTTCTCAAGAAAGCAGTGGCTGACGGCATTCTTGTTCAGACCAAGGGAAGTGGAGCTAGTGGATCATTCAAGCTGGCCGTAGCAGAGAAGAGGGCCGTTCTAACTCCCAAGAAAGCCACCACAACCAAGAAACCATCTACAGCAGCAAAGAAGGCCGTGGTAACTCCCAAGAAAGCCGCCACAAGCAACAAACCACCTACAGCCTTGAAAAAGAAGCAGCAGCAGCAGCAGCTTGTTGTTGGGAACAAAAAGCCCAAAATAAAGAGAGCTTCAAAATCTCCCAAACCACCCAAGGCAAAGAAAGCTGTCAAGAAAACAACAAAGGCAAAATAAACGACGACATGCAAGCAGCATGAATACACATGACAATAAACATCCAGGCCTCCCCCCTCAGTGGAGGGGCCTCATATGATTCCAAAAAGAGTTTAGTTTTGTAGACAAATAAATCATTACTTTTGGGGTAGATTTACTCTGTATATTATATATATATATATATATATATATATATATATATATATATATATATATATATATATATATATATATATATATATATATATATATATATATATATATATATATATATATATATATATACACACATACATGGGTGAGGTGATATGGTACCAAAGTTTTTGGTGAGGTGATTGACATTTACACAAGATAAAACACGAACCAATGGGAATAAAAACATAAGAATGGAAGTAACTGCAGAAGGCCTATTGGCCCATAACACAAGCACTTCCTCTTGATGCTTCTATATTGGTTCGGAGTCTTGAAGCTATAATATATATATATATATATATATATATATATATATATATATATATATATATATATATATATATATATGCACACAAAACTAAATAGTCTTGTTAGACAAATTGCCCCTATTAGAGGCAAGTTGACTAACAAGCCGAATGACTGCAATTGTTTTGAATTTGAGTTAAATCTAACATAGAAATGTAATCAAACCTAACCTAACCTATGCTAACCCAAGCTAAGCTAACCTAACCTAACCTAAGCTAACCCAAGCTAAGCTAAGCTAACCTAACCTAACCTAACCTAACCTAACCTAAGCTAAGCTAACCTAACCTAACCTAACCTAACCTAACCCAGCAATTCATGATCTTAATATAATACTGTTAATTGGATAAACCAATTTGGAAAGAAATGTTCGAAAATAACAAAATTAACTGTGCTTGTTAGGAAAATTGGGCCTTGCATACTTGTCCCAATAGTGTGGTTCTCGCTTTTAGGTACGACATAAACGTATACCTAAGTTGAGAGAGAAAAAGATTCGCACTCAAACATGCATATCGATTGCCAGTCCTGAATTCTGGGTAGATATTCGTGTCCTCCCTTTTCATTTACCATCATTTGGATACTATCAAAACAGCTCTGAGAAGGATAAAATGAATAAAACGGGTAGCTCACTCATGTAAAAAGGAAGAGTTGGGAAAGATCTCTCTCTCTCTCTCTCTCCCCCTCACCCCCCCCCCCCCACCAATGATCCTGCTCTGCTAGTATA